>NC_088405.1:99917669-100202669 GCF_034236695.1 Oncorhynchus nerka
GCTTCAATGCCATACAGCACTCCTTCCGTGGCCTCCAACTGCTCTTAAACGCGAGTAAAACCAAATGCATGCTTTTCAACCGATCGCTGCCTGCACCCGCATGCCCGACTAGCATCACCATCCTGGATGGTTCCGACCTTGAATATGTGGACATCTATAAGTACCTAGGTGTCTGGCTAGACTGCAAACTCTCCTTCCAGACTCACATCAAACATCTCCAATCGAAAATCAAATCAAGAGTCGGCTTTCTATTCCGCAACAAAGCCTCCTTCACTCACGCCGCCAAGCTTACCCTAGTAAAACTGACTATCCTACCGATCCTCGATTTCGGCGATGTCATCTACAAAATGGCTTCCAACACTCTACTCAGCAAACTGGATGCAGTCTATCACAGTGCCATCCGTTTTGTCACCAAAGCACCTTATACCACCCACCACTGCGACTTGAATGCTCTAGTCGGCTGGCCCTCGCTACATATTCGTCGCCAGACCCACTGGCTACAGGTCATCTACAAGTCCATGCTAGGTAAAGCTCCGCCTTATCTCAGTTCACTGGTCACGATGGCAACACCCATCCGTAGCACACGCTCCAGCAGGTGTATCTCACTGATCATCCCTAAAGCCAACACCTCATTTGGCCGCCTTTCGTTCCAGTACTCTGCTGCCTGTGACTGGAACGAACTGCAAAAATCGCTGAAGTTGGAGACTTTTATCTCCCTCACCAACTTCAAACATCAGCTATCCGAGCAGCTAACCGATCGCTGCAGCTGTACATAGTCTATTGGTAAATAGCCCACCCATTTTCACCTACCTCATTCCCATACTGTTTTTATACTGTTTTTATTTTATTTATTTATTTACTTTTCTGCTCTTTTGCACACCAATATCTCTACCTGTACATGACCATCTGATCATTTATCACCCTAGTGTTAATCTGCAAAATGGTATTATTCGCCTACCTCCTCATGCCTTTTGCACACATTGTATATAGACTGCCCATTTTTTTTTCTACTGTGTTATTGACTTGTTAATTGTTTACTCCATGTGTAACTCTGTGTTGTCTGTTCACACTGCTATGCTTTATCTTGGCCAGGTCGCAGTTGCAAATGAGAACTTGTTCTCAACTAGCCTACCTGGTTAAATAAAGGTGAAATAAAAAATAAAATGGGGTTAGGGGTTACTATAGTTACATACCTGGTGTCTGTAGGGGTTACTATAGTTACATACCTGGTGTCTGTACCTGTCTGTAGGGGTTACTATAGTTACATACCTGGTGTCTCTACCCGTCTGTAGTGGTTACTATAGTTACATACCTGGTATCTGTAGGGGTTACTATAGTTACATACCTGGTGTCTCTACCCGTCTGTAGTGGTTACTATAGTTACATACCTGGTGTCTGTAGGGGTTACTATAGTTACATACCTGGTGTCTGTAGTGGTTACTATAGTTACATACCTGGTGTCTGTAGTGGTTACTATAGTTACATACCTGGTGTCTGTAGGGGTTACTATAGTTACATACCTGGTGTCTCTACCCGTCTGTAGTGGTTACTATAGTTACATACCTGGTGTCTGTAGGGGTTACTATAGTCACATACCTGGTGTCTGTAGTGGTTACTATAGTTACATACCTGGTGTCTGTAGTGGTTACTATAGTTACATACCTGGTGTCTGTAGGGGTTACTATAGTTACATACCTGGTGTCTCTACCCGTCTGTAGTGGTAGGGGTTGATACAGATGTCTTTCTGTTTGGATCCGAAGGCGAATTGGCAGCACTCCAAGGCCTTGAGTTCATGATGAGACTGTAGGTCGGGCCACCTCCACACTCTGCAGTAGATGACGTGGGGGAGACCTTTACGATGGGATACCTGGAGACGACCGTCCAGAGACCGAGGGATCGTCACACACTTACCTGGTGGAAGAGGTAGAGAGGGGTTCAGAGACACATAGAGGAGATGGAGGAGGTAGAGAGGGGGTCAGAAACACATAGAGGAGATGGAGGAGGTAGAGAGGGGGGTCAGAGACATATAGAGGAGATGGAGGAGGTAGAGAGGGGGGTCAGAGACACATAGAGGAGATGGAGGAGGTAGAGAGGGGGTCAGAGACATATAGAGGAGATGGAGGAGGTAGAGAGGGGGATCAGAGACATATAAAGGAGATGGAGGAGGTAGAGAGGGGGTCAGAGACATATAGAGGAGATGGAGGAGGTAGAGAGGGGGTCAGAGACACATAGAGGAGATAGAGAGGGGGTCAGAGACACATAGAGGAGATGGAGGAGGTAGAGAGGGGGTCAGAGTGACATAGAGGAGATAGAGAGGGGGGTCAGATGAACATAGAGGAGATGGAGGAGGTAGAGAGGTACACAGAGGAGGAAGAAGAGGTAGAGAGGGGGTCAGAGACACATAGAGGAGATGGAGGAGGTAGAGAGGGGGTCAGAGACACATAGAGGAGATGGAGGAGGTAGAGAGGTACACAGAGGAGGAAGAAGAGGTAGAGAGGGGTTCAGAGACACATAGAGGAGATGGAGGAGGTAGAGAGGTACACAGAGGAGGAAGAAGAGGTAGAGAGGGGGTCAGAGACACATAGAGGAGATGGAGGAGGTAGAGAGGGGGTCAGAGGCACATAGAGGAGATGGAGGAGGTAGAGAGGGGGTCAGAGACACATGGAGGAGGTAGAGAAGGGGGTCAGAGACACAGAGGAGATGGAGGAGGTAGAGAGGGGGGTCAGAGACACAGAGGAGATGGAGGAGGTAGAGAGGGGGTCAGAGACACATAGAGGAGATGGAGGAGGTAGAGAGGGGGTCAGAGACACATAGAGGAGATGGAGGAGGTAGAGAGGGGATCAGAGACACATAGAGGAGATGGAGGAGGTAGAGAGGGGGTCAGAGACACATAGAGGAGATGGAGTATGTAGAGAGGGGGTCAGATACACATAGAGGAGATGGAGGTAGAGAGGGGGTCAGAGACATATAGAGGAGATGGAGGAGGTAGAGAGGGGGTCAGAGACACATAGAGGAGATGGAGGAGGTAGAGAGGGGGTCAGATACACAGAGGAGATGGAGGAGGTAGAGAGGGGTTCAGAGACACAGAGGAGATGGAGGAGGTAGAGAGGGGGGTCAGAGACACATAGAGGAGATGGAGGAGGTAGAGAGGGGGGTCAGAGACATATAGAGGAGATGGAGGAGGTAGAGAGGGGGGTCAGATACACATAGAGGAGATGGAGGAGGTAGAGAGGGGGTCAGAGACACATAGAGGAGATGGAGGAGGTAGAGAGAGGGTCAGAGACACAGAGGAGGAAGTGAGAGAGGTTGGATGGACAGAAACACTTCAATGTGGACATTTAACGGTCATTTCCAATAGAGCTGATATCTGCAGTGTTTCCCTTGAATGACCTCCACTAACACGGTCACAGCTGATATCTGCAGTGTTTCCCTGAATGACCTCCACTAACACGATCACAGCTGATATCTGCAGTGTTTCCCTGAATGACCTCCACTAACACGGTCACAGCTGATATCTGCAGTGTTTCCCTGAATGACCTCCACTAACACGGTCACAGCTGATATCTGCAGTGTTTCCCTGAATGACCTCCACTAACACGGTCACAGCTGATATCTGCAGTGTTTCCCTGAATGACCTCCACTAACACGGTCACAGCTGATATCTGCAGTGTTTCCCTGAATGACCTCCACTAACACGGTCACAGCTGATATCTGCAGTGTTTCCCTGAATGACCTCCACTAACACGGTCACAGCTGATATCTGCAGTGTTTCCCTGAATGACCTCCACTAACACGGTCACAGCTGATATCTGCAGTGTTTCCCTGAATGACCTCCACTAACACGGTCACAGCTGATATCTGCAGTGTTTCCCTGAATGACCTCCACTAACACGGTCACAGCTGATATCTGCAGTGTTTCCCTGAATGACCTCCACTAACACGGTCACAGCTGATATCTGCAGTGTTTCCCTGAATGACCTCCACTAACACGGTCACAGCTGATATCTGCAGTGTTTCCCTTGAATGACCTCCACTAACACGGTCACAGCTGATATCTGCAGTGTTTCCCTGAATGACCTCCACTAACACGGTCACAGCTGATATCTGCAGTGTTTCCTGAATGACCTCCACTAACACGGTCACAGCTGATATCTGCAGTGTTTCCCTGAATGACCTCCACTAACACGGTCACAGCTGATATCTGCAGTGTTTCCTGAATGACCTCCACTAACACGGTCACAGCTGATATCTGCAGTGTTTCCCTGAATGACCTCCACTAACACGGTCACAGCTGATATCTGCAGTGTTTCCCTTGAATGACCTCCACTAACACGGTCACAGCTGATATCTGCAGTGTTTCCCTGAATGACCTCCACTAACACGGTCACAGCTGATATCTTCAGTGTTTCCCTGAATGACCTCCACTAACACGGTCAACGAGAGATTTTTGCTCCGATTGTGTTCCGGCTCTTTTCTCCTCACGATGATATTTAAATCCAGATCTACGAAAGGACAGAGAATAACACACACAACACCACACATACACACCACACCACACATACACCACACATACACACCACACATACACACACATGAACACACATACACCACACATATACACACACACATGAACACACATACACCACACATACACACACATGAACACACATACACCACACATACACACCACACCACACATACACACACATGAACACACATACACCACACATATACACACACACACACCACACACACACACCACACCACACATACACACACACATACACCACACCACACACCACACCACACACAAACCACACCACACACACACCACACACACCACACCCCCACACCACACCACACCCCCACACCACACCACACCACACAGTCACTCACTGGGTTTTCCGGGGCAACTGAGAGCTCTCTCCAGCTCCTCCATCGCTCCTTTCTTCTTCTTTACTTTCTTCACCAGGGAGTCCACAGCCTTCTCCGCCCACTTCTCCTCTTCATCGCCCTGTTTCCATCCCAGCAGCCTCTTCACCGCTGGACTGGTGAAGGAGAAGAGGGACGTAATGGAGGTGGACGAGTGCATAATGGATTGAGGGAATGGGATGGATGAGGTGAGAGAGGGGGGGAGAAGGGGATAGAAGGAATGGGATGGATGAGGTGAGAGAGGGGGGGAGAAGGGGATAGAGGGAATGGGATGGATGAGGTGAGAGAGGGGGAAGAAGGGGATAGAGGGAATGGGATGGACGGAGGTGAGAGAGGGGGAGAAGGGGATAGAGGGAATGGGATGGATGGAGGTGAGAGAGGGGGAAGAAGGGGATAGAGGGAATGGGATGGATGAGGTGAGAGGGGGGGAGAAGGGGATAGAGGGAATGGGATGGATGAGGTGAGAGGGGGGGAGAAGGGGATAGAGGGAATGGGATGGATGGAGGTGAGTGAGTGAGGTGGGAAGAAGGGGATAGAGGGAATGGGATGGACGGAGTTGAGAGAGGGGGGGAGAAGGGGATAGAGGGAATGGGATGGATTAACTTCCACGCAGGTAGAGGAGTGAGGAAAGTTCGGGTTCTTTGGTTCCGTTTGTGCTTCCCAAAGAGACCAGGAGTAGGGAGGAACGTCTGGAACGGAGGTGGGAATGTTGGAACGCTGCCACCATCCCAAATATCTTATTTTTCTTCTCACTCGTTCAGTTTCTTCTTCTCTCTCTCTCTCTCTCTCAATTCAATTCACTTCAATTCAATTCAAGGGCTTTATCTCTCTCTCTCTCTCTCCTTCTCTCTGTCTCTCCTGGTCTGGTCAGAATGGTATCCTCCTGTGAAGAATGTTATTCCTCACACAGTCAGTAGTCCCGGTCGGGTTTCAGACATCTAGCCAGAGAAGAGAGGGACAGAGTTAGGTGCTAATTTAACACACATACAAGATTGATTTTTTTAGGAGATAATTAGGGCTGGGATACTGAATCAAGTCTATGGGGACTGTAGGGATTATATATCAAATCAGTCATCAAGTCTATGGGGACTGTAGGGATTATATATATCAAATCAGTCATCAAGTCTATGGGGACTGTAGGGATTATTACAGTCAATTTTATATCAGCAGTTGGTTTACAGTAACCCAACCTATATTCCTCTTTCTTTCCCAGGACTCCCTCTTTCTCTCTCCCCCTCCCCTCTCCTCTCTCTCCCCCTCCCCCCTCTCCGCCCTCTCTCTCCCCCTCTCCTCTCTCTCCCCCTCCCCTCTCTCTCTGTCTGTTTTCGTCAGGCTGGTTCACATCCAGCAAGGTTTTGCTACAAAACCTAATGTGCCATTCAGCTACTGCACTTCTTGATGGGAGGAGGACTCTGATATTGTCTTCTTCTCCCTCCCCCTCTATCTCATATCTCTCCCTCTCATTTTCTCCTACATACAACAACTGAGGGCTCTTTATTCCATTGTCAAACAGTCTAATGTAAACAACACATAGTTGTCCAGTAGTTAGGTAGTTTATGTGGTCTGGTAAAAGGGAGTATTGTGGCTTCTTCCTCAGAATCCCTGGTTACTGTCGTTCCTCCTCAGAACCCCTGGTTCCTGTTGTTCCTCCTCAGAACCCCTGGTTCCTGTTGTTCCTCCTCAGAACCCCCGATTACTGTTGTTCCTCCTCAGAACCCCTGGTTCCTGTTGTTCCTCCTCAGAACCCCTGGTTCCTGTTGTTCCTCCTCAGAACCCCCGATTACTGTTGTTCCTCCTCAGAACCCCTGGTTCCTGTTGTTCCTCCTCAGAACCCCTGGTTCCTGTTGTTCCTCCTCAGAACCTCTGGTTCCTGTTGTTCCTCCTCAGAACCCCTGCTTACTGTTGTTCCTCCTCAGAACCCCTGGTTCCTGTCGTTCCTCCTCAGAACCCCTGGCTACTGTCGTTCCTCCTCAGAACCCCTGGTTACTGTCGTTCCTCCCCAGAACCCCTGGTTACTGTCGTTCCTCAGAACCCCTGGTTACTGTCGTTCCTCCTCAGAACCCCTGGTTACTGTCGTTCCTCCTCAGAACCCCTGGTTACTGTCGTTCCTCCTCAGAACCCCTGGTTACTGTCGTTCCTCCTCAGAACCCCTGGTTCCTGTTGTTCCTCCTCAGAACCCCTGGCTACTGTCGTTCCTCCTCAGAACACCTGGTTACTGTCGTTCCTCCTCAGAACCCCTGGTTACTGTTGTTCCTCCTCAGAACCCCTGGTTACTGTCGTTCCTCCTCAGAACACCTGGTTACTGTCGTTCCTCCTCAGAACCCCTGGTTACTGTCGTGCCTCAGAACCCCTGGTTACTGTCGTTCCTCCTCAGAACCCCTGGTTCCTGTCGTTCTTCCTCAGAACCCCTAGCTACTGTCATTCCTCCCCAGAACCCCTGGTTACTGTCGTTCCTCCTCATAACCCCTGGTTATTGTCGTTCCTCCTCAGAACCCCTGGTTCCTGTTGTTCCTCCTCAGAACCCCTGGTTACTATTGTTCCTCCTGAAAACCCTTGGTTACTATTGTTCCTCGTCAAAACCCCTGATTACCATTGTTCCTCCTCATAACCCCTGGCTACTGTTGTTCCTCAGAACCCCTGGTTCCTGTTGTTCCTCCTCAGAACCCCTGGTTCCTGTTGTTCCTCCTCAGAACCCCTGGCTCCTGTTGTTCCTCCTCAGAACCCCTGGTTACTGTTGTTCTTCCTCAGAACCCCTGGTTCCTGTTGTTCCTCCTCAGAACCCCTGGTTCCTGTTGTTCCTCAAAACCCCTGGTTACTGTTGTTCCTCAAAACCCCTGGTTACTGTTGTTCCTCAAAACCCCTGGTTACTGTTCTTCCTCAGAACCCCTGGTTCCTGTCTTTCCTCCTCAGAACCCCTGGTTACTGTTCTTCCTCAGAACCCCTGGTTCCTGTCTTTCCTCCTCAGAACCCCTGGTTCCTGTCGTTCCTCCTCAGAACCTCTGGTTCCTGTCGTTCCTCCTCAGAACCCCTGGTTCCTGTTGTTCCTCCTCAGAACCTCTGGTTCCTATTGTTCCTCAGAACCTCTGGTTCCTATTGTTCCTCAGAACCTCTGGTTACTATTGTTCCTCAGAACCTATGGTTACTATTGTTCCTCAGAACCTATGGTTCCTATTGTTCCTCAGAACCTCTGGTTACTATTGTTCCTCCTCAGAACCTCTGGTTACTATTGTTCCTCAGAACCTCTGATTACTATTGTTCCTCAGAACCCCTGGTTACTATTGTTCCTCAGAACCCCTGGTTACTATTGTTCCTCAGAACCCCTGGTTACTATTGTTCCTCAGAACCTCTGGTTCCTGTTGTTCCTCAGAACCTCTGGTTCCTGTTGTTCCTCCTCAGAACCTCTGGTTACTATTGTTCCTCAGAACCCCTGGTTCCTGTTGTTCCTCCTCAGAACCTCTGGTTCCTGTTGTTCCTCCTCAGAACCCCTGGTTCCTGTTGTTCCTCCTCAGAACCCCTGGTTCCTGTTGTTCCTCCTCAGAACCTCTGGTTCCTGTTGTTCCTCCTCAGAACCCCTGGTTCCTGTTGTTCCTCCTCAGAACCTGGTTCCGGTTGTTCCTCCTCAGAACCTCTGGTTCCTATTGTTCCTCAGAACCTCTGGTTCATGTTGTTCCTCAGAACCTCTGGTTCCTATTGTTCCTCAGAACCTCTGGTTCCTGTTGTTCCTCAGAACCTCTGGTTCCTATTGTTCCTCAGAACCCCTGGTTCATATTGTTCCTCAGAACCCCTGGTTCCTGGTTCCTATTGTTCCTCAGAACCTCTGGTTCCTATTGTTCCTCAGAACCTCTGGTTCCTATTGTTCCTCAGAACCCCTGGTTCCTATTGTTACTCAGAACCCCTGGTTCCTGTTGTTCCTCAGAACCCCTGGTTCCTATTGTTCCTCAGAACCCCTGATTCCTGTTGTTCCTCCTCAGAACCTCTGGTTCCTGTTGTTCCTCAGAACCCCTGGTTCCTGTTCCTCCTCAGAACCTCTGGTTCCTGTTGTTCCTCCTCAGAACCTCTGGTTCCTGTTGTTCCTCAGAACCCCTGGTTCCTGTTGTTCCTCAGAACCCCTGGTTCCTGTTGTTCCTCAGAACCCCTGGTTCCTGTTGTTCCTCCTCAGAACCCCTGGTTCCTGTTGTTCCTCCTCAGAACCTCTGGTTCCTGTTGTTCCTCAGAACCCCTGGTTCCTGTTCCTCCTCAGAACCTCTGGTTCCTATTGTTCCTCAGAACCCCTGGTTCCTGTTGTTCCTCCTCAGAACCTCTGGTTCCTGTTGTTCCTCCTCAGAACCTCTGGTTCCTGTTGTTCCTCAGAACCCCTGGTTCCTGTTGTTCCTCAGAACCTCTGGTTCCTGTTGTTCCTCAGAACCCCTGGTTCCTGTTGTTCCTCAGAACCCCTGGTTCCTGTTGTTCCTCAGAACCCCTGGTTCCTATTGTTCCTCAGAACCCCTGGTTCCTGTTGTTCCTCCTCAGAACCTCTGGTTCCTGTTGTTCCTCAGAACCCCTGGTTCCTGTTCCTCCACAGAACCTCTGGTTCCTATTGTTCCTCAGAACCCCTGGTTCCTGTTGTTCCTCCTCAGAACCTCTGGTTCCTGTTGTTCCTCAGAACCCCTGGTTCCTCCTCAGAACCTCTGGTTCCTGTTGTTCCTCAGAACCCCTGGTTCCTGTTGTTCGTGATCTGTAACTCTTCATGTTTGAACCTCTTGGACTGGCGTGACAAACCGGATATTATATTGATCTTATTATGTTATACCTGTATTATAATCTATAGTACATAGAATATAGGCAACATAAAAAAGGCCCAACATGTGGGAGTTGGATGCACCATATTGACATGCGGGGAGCAAGCTCACTATAATTCAGTGCGCAGATGGGAAAACAGGACAGAGTGAGAGCCTTTTTTTCAGCCTGTCGCCGGTCACCTTAAAAACCTACTATCATTGACAGTGGAAGTAAACAACCGTGAAAGAGAGAGCGTAATCTTACCCCGTGGTAATTTGGCCTAGATGTCAGTTGGAAAAATTTGCCTGTAACAGCGTAGGTTACTAGGTTTGTATGTTGGCAGCTGCGGCGCCAACACTATAAGCTGCACTTGAATGCGGTAGCACGGCACCAGCGCGTCTGTTCCCGCTCTGCCTGTCTTGACTCCTTTCTGAAACTGGCGTCACTCCGTCTACAGGCTCAATTAGGCTGAATTACCTAATGCTTTATCACCAGAACACCCCCCCCCTCTCTCTCCTCCACCCTGAATATGAACACACCAGTTTATTTTTACTACGAGGAAGTTTGTTTTTCTGTTCATGATGGTGAGTTCCCCTCCTCGACCTCTACACACCTACATACTAAGAGAGCGGCAAAGGTAAACAACACTGTCACACAAACACACTGCTTTCCGCCTAGTGGTGGTTTACTAGGGGCTAGGGGCTAGGACTCTATCTGGTTTACAAATCAGCATCACAATCTCTTCTGCTATTTCACAATACTGTTTCCCACTACAGTCAACCACGCTTTCAAATGGCTGCAATGACTTCTGATGAACACGTAACACCCTGGCCTATTAAATATAAAGGCTGAGCTCACAAGGCCTATAACATCCAATACAAATGAAGTGAATCAGAATCTGAAAAATCCTTCTGGTGTTTACCTCGTTGATCTGTTTGACCTACAATCCCCAACAACAACATTTATTATAATAATGTCTGTTTGTCATCAAACAACACCTGAGGATCCACAAATTAAAGTTAGTTTTATCCCCTCAAAACACATAATATTCTGTCTCTTACCTCTGCAATGTGATGTCCATTCAATATGCGCTGCATGGTTGTTGTGGATCAGGGATGATCCCTGTCCCCACGCGTGCCTCTGTGTGTGTGTGTGTGTGTGTGTGTGATGTCTATCTGGCCGGTTGAGCACAAAGTAGAGCAGAGAGAGAGTGAGAGAGAGAGAAAGAGAGAGAGAGAGAGAAAGAGAGAGAGAGAAAGAGAGAGAGAGAAAGAGAGAGAGAGAAAGAGAGAGAGAGAAAGAGAAACAGAGACAGAGAGAGAGAGAGAGAGAGAGACAGAGAGAGAGAGAGAGCAGTCAGTAGGTGTTGGAGCCTGCTTGCTAGGAGCCCTGGATCCTCCACTTGCCTAGCGGAGCGCCACAACGCCGGCGTCAGACAGGCTGGAGCCGCAGGCGCCTGAGTGCCAGATCCCTCCGCAGCCTGCCTGCCCCTGGAACTTTCCCAGAGTTTCAGAGAGATTCAGACAGACAGACAGCGGTGTGTGTTCTCTCTCTCTATGTGTGTGTGTTGCTCATCCTAAAGCCATCCGTAACATTACACAGATAATTGTAATTATATTGCCCACATTATAGACTATATATTTACCTGGTATAGAGTGAATATATATATATATATATATATATATAGAGTACTATAGACTATATATTTACCTGGTATAGAGTGAATATATATATATATATATATATATATATATATATATATATGGTTGAGTACTATAGACTATATATTTACCTGGTATAGAGTGAATATATATATATATATATATATATATATATATATATATATATATATAGAGTACTATAGACTATATATTTACCTGGTATAGAGTGAATATATATATATATATATATATATATATGGTTGAGTACTATAGACTATATATTTACCTGGTATAGAGTGAATATATATATATATATAGAGTACTATAGACTATATATTTACCTGGTATAGAGTGAATATATATATATATATAGAGTACTATAGACTATATATTTACCTGGTATAGAGTGTATATATATATATATATATAGAGTACTATAGAGTTGGACACTGATTGATGAATCCATCATTTTTTTGTTGTCAGAATTCCAATTTTTTCTAAACGTAATTTTTTCACTGATCTTTGTCTCTCTATGTTGTATATATATATATATGGTTGAGTACTATAGACTATATATTGTCCCGTTGTGATGTGTGAAATGGCCAAAACAACAACTGTATTAGATTGTTATATTCCAGGCTGCTGGAGAGGGGGGTGTCAGCGCTGGTTAGAGAGCGCTGCTGTGTGTGTGTGTGTGTGTGTGTGTGTGTGTGTGTGTGCGCATCGTTAAAAATGGCCGTAAATCCATCATGTCAACAGGTTTTATCCACCCATCTATTTTTTTACATTTTATTTAACATTTATTTAACTAGGCAAGTCATTTAATAAGAACAAATTCTTATTTACAATGACGGCCAAACCTGGAAGACGCTGGGCCAATAGTGCGCCGCTCGATGGGACTCCGAATCACGGCCGGTTGTGATACAGCCTGGATTCAACCAAATCTACCCCGGTTAAAATGTTAAATCACGGTTTCATTGCTGGGTGTGTTGACGAGGTGTCCGCTAGCTGGGTGTGTTGACGAGGTGTCCGCTAGCTGGGTGTGTTGACGAGGTGTCCGCTAGCTGGGTGTGTTGACGAGGTGTCCGCTAGCTGGGTGTGTTGACGAGGTGTCCGCTAGCTGGGTGTGTTGACGAGGTGTCAGCTAGCTGGGTGTGTTGACGAGGTGTCCGCTAGCTGGGTGTGTTGACGAGGTGTCCGCTAGCTGGGTGTGTTGACGAGGTGTCCGCTAGCTGGGTGTGTTGACGAGGTGTCCGCTAGCTGGGTGTGTTGACGAGGTGTCCGCTAGCTGGGTGTGTTGACGAGGTGTCCGCTAGCTGGGTGTGTTGACGAGGTGTCCGCTAGCTGGGTGTGTTGACGAGGTGTCCGCTAGCTGGGTGTGTTGACGAGGTGTCCGCTAGCTGCCATATCGCCAACACACACGTCGTAGATGAACTGTGAAAAGAAACCATGAACAATGAAACCGTTATTTAACATTTTAACCAGGGGGCAGATTTAACAGCAATTATTTCAACACATAAATTATTTATTAAATGTAAGACACATATTGATGTAATTAATGATGCCACCTGTCAAATTATTTTAGAGGATGGAACAATTATAAATGTGTGTTTTTTCTGTCCAGATCTGTCTACACTATTTCAGATATCCAGACGCAATGAGTGTCTGTCTACCTCCGGGGAAGCGGGATATTCTGATCACAGTGTCTCTTTTGATTGTCTACACCTGTCTAAAAAAAAAAAAGGTAGATACAATCCGAATGTGGACAACAGGGCGCAAGTAAGAACCAGGTATAAGAGGGGCTACGGTGTAACACTGAAACAAGAGCACCTGTTTATAATAGTTTATATACTATGGCGATATTCTAAAATACCGAATAGCCTTTCATACAACAACAACAAAAAATGCCTCAGACGCTTTAATCTCATCTTCAAGCAGAGACATTTCTATGAACAAGTGATAATAGTTTGCAGTAGCCTCGTTTAGAGACGCTTCACTCAAGACTATTTTTCATTGCGGATGGATACATCGTGTGAGTGCTGTGACTGATCCAGTTAATGACGCGGGCCTGGCTGGCGACAGCGAGTCTAGAAGTTTGACAGTTTCACAGTTTACAACAACTGTTGTGGAACGGAACAATTGCTTCCGATATTATTAAGAGCATCCATATCGAGGGATTTTCTCAAACCATATTTATCGGGAGCATAGTGGAAAAAACGAGGTCGGGAGACCTGTCAGCGAATCCTGATTCAAGGTATAACATGACGGAGGAAAGCGCAGCGCGCAGTGAATGTGTGTAATAGTTCACAAATATTTCTCATCCCTCTTCATCACCCATTTGCATAGAAACTTGGCTATTTAAGACAAATAAATTACATAAATACACTGACTAATACACTGTCTAGGGGCTAAACCAATCATAATGGCATAGAATAAAATATATAAAGACTGTTCACTGTTCAAATAAACCTACCATTAAAATTATAGACTGATCATTTCTTTGTCAGTGGGCAAACATACAAAATCAGCAGGGGATCAAATACTTTTCCCCCTCACTGTATGTATATAGTGCACTACTTTAGACCAGAGCCCTATGGAACCCTATTCCCTATATATATAGTGCACTACTTTAGACCAGAGCCCTATGGAACCCTATTCCCTATATAGTGCACTACTTTAGACCAGAGCCCTATGGAACCCTATTCCCTATATATATAGTGCACTACTTTAGACCAGAGCCCTATGGAACCCTATTCCCTATATATATAGTGCACTACTTTAGACCAGAGCCCTATGGAACCCTATTCCCTATATAGTGCACTACTTTAGACCAGAGCCCTATGGAACCCTATTCCCTATATATATAGTGCACTACTATAGACCAGAGCCCTATGGAACCCTATTCCCTATATATATAGTGCACTACTTTAGACCAGAGCCCTATGGAACCCTATTCCCTATATATATAGTGCACTACTTTAGACCAGAGCCCTATGGAACCCTATTCCCTATATATATAGTGCACTACTTTAGACCAGAGCCCTATGGAACCCTATTCCCTATATAGTGCACTACTTTAGACCAGAGCCCTATGGAACCCTATTCCCTATATAGTGCACTACTTTAGACCAGAGCCCTATGGAACCCTATTCCCTATATAGTGCACTACTTTAGACCAGAGCCCTATGGAACCATATTCCCTATATAGTGCACTACTTTAGACCAGAGCCCTATGGAACCCTATTCCCTATATATATAGTGCACTACTTTAGACCAGAGCCCTATGGAACACTATTCCCTATATATATAGTGCACTACTTTAGATCAGAGCCCTATGGAACCCTATTCCCTATATATATAGTGCACTACTTTAGACCAGAGCCCTATGGAACCCTATTCCCTATATATATAGTGCACTACTTTAGACCAGAACCCTATTCCCTATATATATAGTGCACTACTATAGACCAGAGCCCTATGGAACCCTATTCCCTATATATATAGTGCACTACTTTAGACCAGAGCCCTATGGAACCCTATTCCCTATATATATAGTGCACTACTTTAGACCAGAGCCCTATGGAACCCTATTCCCTATATAGTGCACTACTTTAGACCAGAGCCCTATGGAACCCTATTCCATTTAACATTTAACATTTAAGTCATTTAGCAGACGCTCTTATCCAGAGCGACTTACAAATTGGTGCATTCACCTTATGACATCCAGTGGAACAGTAGTGCATCTAAATCTTTTAAGGGGGGGGTGAGAGGGATTACTTTATCCTATCCTAGGTATTCCTTAAAGAGGTGGGGTTTCAGGTGTCTCCGGAAGGTGGTGATTGACTCCGCTGTC
Organism: Oncorhynchus nerka; assembly: GCF_034236695.1. Classification (NCBI taxonomy): domain Eukaryota; kingdom Metazoa; phylum Chordata; class Actinopteri; order Salmoniformes; family Salmonidae; genus Oncorhynchus; species Oncorhynchus nerka. Next base: position 99,932,874 of record NC_088405.1, read on the forward strand.
CTGGCGTCGTGAGGGAGTTTGTTCCACCATTGGGGGGCCAGAGCAGCGAACAGTTTTGACTGGGCTGAGCGGGAACTGTACTTCCTCAGTGGTAGGGAGGCGAGCAGGCCAGAGGTGGATGAACGCAGTGCCCTTGTTTGGGTGTAGGGCCTGATCAGAGCCTGGAGGTACTGAGGTGCCGTTCCCCTCACAGCTCCGTAGGCAAGCACCATGGTCTTGTAGCGGATGCGAGCTTCAACTGGAAGCCAGTGGAGAGAGCGGAGGAGCGGGGTGACGTGAGAGAACTTGGGAAGGTTGAACACCAGACGGGCTGCGGCGTTCTGGATGAGTTGTAGGGGTTTAATGGCACAGGCAGGGAGCCCAGCCAACAGCGAGTTGCAGTAATCCAGACGGGAGATGACAAGTGCCTGGATTAGGACCTGCGCCGCTTCCTGTGTGAGGCAGGGTCGTACTCTGCGGATGTTGTAGAGCATGAACCTACAGGAACGGGCCACCGCCTTGATGTTAGTTGAGAACGACAGGGTGTTGTCCAGGATCACGCCAAGGTTCTTAGCGCTCTGGGAGGAGGACACAATGGAGTTGTCAACCGTGATGGCGAGATCATGGAACGGGCAGTCCTTCCCCGGGAGGAAGAGCAGCTCCGTCTTGCCGAGGTTCAGCTTGAGGTGGTGATCCGTCATCCACACTGATATGTCTGCCAGACATGCAGAGATGCGATTCGCCACCTGGTCATCAGAAGGGGGAAAGGAGAAGATTAATTGTGTGTCGTCTGCATAGCAATGATAGGAGAGACCCCGCTGACCAGAAGCTCTCAGGGTGTGCGAGAACACGTGGGCAGACGAAGAGAGAGCAGTAGGAGTAGCAGTGTTGTCTGTGGTGATCCATGTTTCCGTCAGTGCCAAGAAGTCGAGGGACTGGAGGGGGGCATAGGCTGAGATGAACTCTGCCTTGTTGGCCGCAGATCGGCAGTTCCAGAGGCTACCGGAGACCTGGAACTCCACGTGGGTCGTGCGCGCTGGGACCACCAGATTAGGGTGGCCGCGGCCACGCGGTGTGGAGCGTTTGTATGGTCTGTGCAGAGAGGAGAGAACAGGGATAGACAGACACATAGTTGACAGGCTACACAAGAGGCTACGCTAATGCAAAGGAGATTGGAATGACAAGTGGACTACACGTCTCGAGAGTTCAGAAAGTTAAGCTTACGTAGCAAGAATCTTATTGACTAAAATGATTAAAATGATACAGTACTGCTGAAGTAGGCTAGCTGGCAGAGGCTGCGTTGTTGACTATGTAGGCTAGCTGGCAGTGGCTGGGTTGTTGACACTACACTAATCAAGTCGTTCCGTTGAGTGTAATAGTTTCTACTGTGCTGCTATTCGGGGCTAGCTGGCTAGCTAGCAGTGTTGATTACGTTACGTTGCGTTAAAAGAACGACAATAGCTGGCTAGCTAACCTAGGAAATCGCTCTAGACTACACAATTATCTTTGATACAAAGACGGCTATGTAGCTAGCTATGTAGCTAGCTACGATCAAACAAATCAAGCCGTTGTACTGTAATGAAATGAAATGAAAAATGTGATACTACCTGTGGAGCGAAGCGAAATGCGACCGGGTTGTTGAGTGCGGAAGTTCTGTTCGGTGGACGTTGGCTAGCTGTTGGCTAGCTAGCAGTGTCTCCTACGTTAAGGACGACAAATAGCTGGCTAGCTAACCTCGGTAAAGTAAGATAATCACTCTAAAACTACACACTCTAAACTACACAATTATCTTGGATACGAAGACAGCAAAGACAACTATGTAGCTAGCTAACACTACACTAATCAAGTCGTTCAGTTGAGTGTAATAGTTGTGCTGCTAATCGGTAGACGGTGGACGTTAGCTAGCTGGCTAGCTGCAGGGCAGATAGCAGTGTAGACTGCGTTAGGACGACGAAATACGATAATTACGCAATTATCTATGATACAATTATCTATGATATCTATGATACAAAGACGGCTATGTAGCTAGCTAAGAAGAAATTGCTAAGATTAGACAAATCAAACCGTTGTACTATAATGAAATGTAATGAAATGTAATACTACCTGCGGACCGAGTGCGGATGCGACCGCTTGCTCCAACCCGGAAGCTTTCCCTATATATATAGTGCACTACTTTAGACCAGAGCCCTATGGAACCCTATTCCCTATATATATAGTGCACTACTTTAGACCAGAGCCCTATGGAACCCTATTCCCTATATAGTGCACTACTTTAGACCAGAGCCCCATGGAACCCTATTCCCTATATAGTGCACTACTTTAGACCAGAGCCCTATGGAACCCTATTCCCTATATATATAGTGCACTACATTAGACCATGGCCTATAGGGGATGCATTCTCTGTGGAGATGTTTCAAGGCAAGCCCCCTGACAGGAACTATCAGTCACAAACAGGAAAGTAGAAAATAATGTATTTAGGCTACTCTAAATATGGGTTGCTATGGGAACTAGGGTTAATATGGGTTGGCTATGGGAACCAGAGTTAATATGGGTTGCTATGGGAACCAGGGTTAATATTGGTTGGCTATGGGAACCAGGGTTAATATGGGTTGGCTATAGGAACCAGGGTTAATATGGGTTGGCTATAGGAACCAGGGTTAATATAGGTCACTATAGGAACCAGGGTTAATATGGGTTGCTATAGGAACCAGGGTTAATATGGGTTGGCTATAGGAACCAGAGTTAAGGTACAGTAGGTATCATAACGTTGGTTGGACAGGTGGGGACACTCCAGTACAGTAGGTATCATAACGTTGGTTGGACAAGTGGGGACACTCCAGTACAGTAGGTATCATAACGTTGGTTGGACAAGTGGGGACACTCCAGTACAGTAGGTATCATAACGTTGGTTGGACAGGTGGGGACACTCCAGTACAGTAGGTATCATAACGTTGGTTGGACAGGTGGGGACACTCCAGTACAGTAGGTATCATAACGTTGGTTGGACAAGTGGGGACACTCCAGTACAGTAGGTATCATAACGTTGGTTGGACAGGTGGGGACACTCCAGTACAGTAGGTATCATAACGTTGGTTGGACAGGTGGGGACACTCCAGTACAGTAGGTATCATAACGTTGGTTGGACAGGTGGGGACACTCCAGTACTTTTTAAAATTTTATTTCCCCTTTATTTAACCAGGTAGGCTAGTTGAGAACAAATTCTCATTTGCAACTGCGACCTGGCCAAGATAAAGCATAGCAGTGTGAACAGACAACACAGAGTTACACATGGAGTAAACAATTAACAAGTCAATAACACAGTAGAAAAAAGGGGCAGCCTATATACAATGTGTGCAAAAGGCATGAGGAGGTAGGCGAATAATTACAATTTTGCAGATTAACACTGGAGTGATAAATGATCAGATGGTCATGTACAGGTAGAGATATTGGTGTGCAAAAGAGCAGAAAAGTAAATAAATAAAAAACAGTATAAAAACAGTATGGGGATGAGGTAGGTGAAAATGGGTGGGCTTATTTACCAATAGACTATGTACAGCTGCAGCGATCGGTTAGCTGCTCGGATAGCTGATGTTTGAAGTTGGTGAGGGAGATAAAAGTCTCCAACTTCAGTGATCTTTGCAATTCGTTCCAGTCACAGGCAGCAGAGTACTGGAATGAAAGGCGGCCAAATGAGGTGTTGGCTTTAGGGATGATCAATGAGATACACCTGCTGGAGCGCGTGCTACGGATGGGTGTTGCCATCGTGACCAGTGAACTGAGATAAGGCGGAGCTTTACCTAGCATGGACTTGTAGATGACCTGGAGCCAGTGGGTCTGGCGACCAATATGTAGCGAGTACAGTAGGTATCATAACGTTGGTTGGACAGGTGGGGACACTCCAGTACAGTAGGTATCATAACGTTGGTTGGACAGGTGGGGACACTCCAGTACAGTAGGTATCATAACGTTGGTTGGACAGGTGGGGACACTCCAGTACAGTAGGTATCATAACGTTGGTTGGACAGGTGGGGACACTCCAGTACAGTAGGCATCATAACATTGGTTGGACACGTGGGGACACTCCAGTACAGTAGGTATCATAACGTTGGTTGGACAGGTGGGGACACTCCAGTACAGTAGGTATCATAATGTTGGTTGGACAGGTGGGGACACTCCAGTACAGTAGGTATCATAACGTTGGTTGGACAGGTGGGAAGTGGGGACACTCCAGTACAGTAGGTATCATAACGTTGGTTGGACAGGTGGGGACACTCCAGTACAGTAGGTATCATAACGTTGGATGGACAGGTGGGGACACTCCAGTACAGTAGGTATCATAACGTTGGTTGGACAGGTGGGAAGTGGGGACACTCCAGTACAGTAGGTATCATAACGTTGGTTGGACAGGTGGGGACACTCCAGTACAGTAGGTATCATAACGTTGGTTGGACAGGTGGGGACACTCCAGTACAGTAGGTATCATAACGTTGGTTGGACAGGTAGGAGGTGGGGACACTCCAGTACAGTAGGTATCATAACGTTGGTTGGACAGGTGGGGACACTCCAGTACAGTAGGTATCATAACGTTGGTTGGACAGGTGGGGACACTCCAGTACAGTAGGTATCATAACGTTGGTTGGACAGGTGGGGACACTCCAGTACAGTAGGTATCATAACGTTGGTTGGACAGGTGGGGACACTCCAGTACAGTAGGTATCATAACGTTGGTTGGACAGGTGGGAAGTGGGGACACTCCAGTACAGTAGGTATCATAACGTTGGTTGGACAGGTGGGACACTCCAGTACAGTAGGTATCATAACGTTGGTTGGACAGGTAGGAGGTGGGGACACTCCAGTACAGTAGGTATCATAACGTTGGTTGGACAGGTGGGGACACTCCAGTACAGTAGGTATCATAACGTTGGTTGGACAGGTGGGAAGTGGGGACACTCCAGTACAGTAGGTATCATAACGTTGGTTGGACAGGTGGGGACACTCCAGTACAGTAGGTATCATAACGTTGGTTGGACAGGTGGGGACACTCCAGTACAGTAGGTATCATAACGTTGGTTGGACAGGTGGGGACACTCCAGTACAGTAGGTATCATAACGTTGGTTGGACAGGTGGGGACACTCCAGTACAGTAGGTATCATAACGTTGGTTGGACAGGTGGGGACACTCCAGTACAGTAGGTATCATAACGTTGGTTGGACAGGTGGGGACACTCCAGTACAGTAGGTATCATAACGTTGGTTGGACAGGTGGGGACACTCCAGTACAGTAGGTATCATAACGTTGGTTGGACAGGTGGGGACACTCCAGTACAGTAGGTCGGATGCCAATAAACCCCACAGAAGAAGAGACGATGGAGACAACGGTTGACAGTGTCCTTCGCCCTTCCTGTTCAGTCACTGTTTTCCCTGCAGTTCTGTTAACAAGGGCAGGTATTTGGCAGGCTGGAGTGAATGATACTGTGTCGTGGCTAGTACTCCGGTACACAGCAGGTGGTGGGGGGGGGACACCTGTTCCCCCCCTTTATCATCCACAACCGTGTAGTTTCCATTCAGAAAACGTTTCCATAGCAACAGCAACAGCAACTGGCACTGCTGCTTCAACAATCTTTTCTCTCATTGGTCAGAGAGTCCTTTAGGTGCCTTTTGGCAAACTCCCAAGTGGGCTGTCATGTGCCTTTCACTGAGGAGTGGCTTCCATCATGTGTCTTTTACTGAGGAGTGGCTTCCATCATGTGCCTTTTACTGAGGAGTGGCTTCCATCATGTGCCTTTCACCGAGGAGTGGCTTCCATCATGTGCCTTTTACTGAGGAGTGGCTTCCATCATGTGCCTTTTACTGAGGAGTGGCTTCCATCATGTGCCTTTTACTGAGGAGTGGCTTCCATCATGTGCCTTTTACTGAGGAGTGGCTTCCATCATGTGCCTTTTACTGAGGAGTGGCTTCCATCATGTGCCTTTTACTGAGGAGTGGCTTCCATCATGTGCCTTTTACTGAGGAGTGGCTTCCATCATGTGCCTTTTACTGAGGAGTGGCTTCCATCATGTGCCTTTTACCGAGGAGTGGCTTCCATCATGTGCCTTTTACCGAGGAGTGGCTTCCATCATGTGCCTTTTACTGAGGAGTGGCTTCCATCATGTGCCTTTTACCGAGGAGTGGCTTCCATCATGTGCCTTTTACTGAGGAGTGGCTTCCATCATGTGCCTTTTACTGAGGAGTGGCTTCCATCATGTGCCTTTTACCGAGGAGTGGCTTCCATCATGTGCCTTTTACTGAGGAGTGGCTTCCATCATGTGCCTTTCACCGAGGAGTGGCTTCCATCATGTGCCTTTCACTGAGGAGTGGCTTCCGTCTGACCACTCTACCATAAAAGGCCTGATTAGGTGGAGTGCTGCAGAGATGGTTGTCCTTCTGGAAGGTTCTCCCACCTGCACAGAGGAACTCTGTCAGAGTGACCATCGGGTTCTTGGTCCCTGAGTTGTGTGAGACTCTGACCATCTCGTTTTTTTTGTTGTCTGTGTTTTTAATATAATATAATATAATTTAATATAATATATATTTTTAATTTTTTAATTTATTGAATATTTTTTTTGCTGTGTTTTTCTATTCTTAAAGAGAGTCTTGATAATGAGACTTTCCTGGACGTTGCCCAGACAGGATGTCAGACAGACTGGTGTCCAATCACTTTTCTCTCCAGGACTGGGGACCTTAGGAACGGGGAAGATGCTAAGAGGTCTTCCACGCTGAAGGTACAGAGACACATTGATAGGTGTTAACCAAGGATGCCCACTGGAGCTAAACCCTCTGTAATATCCTTCAATAACCAGGGGTATACCATATACAGTTGAAATCGGAAGTTTAAATACAAACAGGTTGGAGTCATTAGAACTAGTTTTTCAACCACTCCACAAATGTCTTGTTAACAAACTATAATTTTGGCAAGTCTACTTTGTGCTGTAGTAGGTGTTGAGGTTTGGTCTGATCAGATCCATCATGGAGTCTCCATGTAGTAGGTGTTGAGGTTTGGTCTGATCAGATCCATCATGGAGTCTCCATGTAGTAGGTGTTGAGGTTTGGTCTGATCAGATCCATCATGGAGTCTCCATGTAGTAGGTGTTGAGGTTTGGTCTGATCAGATCCATCATGGAGTCTCCATGTAGTAGGTGTTGAGGTTTGGTCTGATCAGATCCATCATGGAGTCTCCATGTAGTAGGTGTTGAGGTTTGGTCTGATCAGATCCATCATGGAGTCTCCATGTAGTAGGTGTTGAGGTTTGGTCTGATCAGATCCATCATGGAGTCTCCATGTAGTAGGTGTTGAGGTTTGGTCTGATCAGATCCATCATGGAGTCTCCATGTAGTAGGTGTTGAGGTTTGGTCTGATCAGATCCATCATGGAGTCTCCATGTAGTAGGTGTTGAGGTTTGGTCTGATCAGATCCATCATGGAGTCTCCATGTAGTAGGTGTTGAGGTTTGGTCTGATCAGATCCATCATGGAGTCTCCATGTAGTAGGTGTTGAGGTTTGGTCTGATCAGATCCATCATGGAGTCTCCATGTAGTAGGTGTTGAGGTTTGGTCTGATCAGATCCATCATGGAGTCTCCATGTAGTAGGTGTTGAGGTTTGGTCTGATCAGATCCATCATGGAGTCTCCATGTAGTAGGTGTTGAGGTTTGGTCTGATCAGATCCATCATGGAGTCTCCATGTAGTAGGTGTTGAGGTTTGGTCTGATCAGATCCATCATGGAGTCTCCATGTAGTAGGTGTTGAGGTTTGGTCTGATCAGATCCATCATGGAGTCTCCATGTAGTAGGTGTTGAGGTTTGGTCTGATCAGATCCATCATGGAGTCTCCATGTAGTAGGTGTAGAGGTCTGTTCTGATCCATCATGGAGTCTCCATGTAGTAGGTGTTGAGGTCTGTTCTGATCAGAACCATCATGGAGTCTCCATGTAGTAGGTGTTGAGGTCTGATCAGATCCATCATGGAGTCTCCATGTAGTAGGTGTTGAGGTTTGGTCTGATCAGATCCATCATGGAGTCTCCATGTAGTAGGTGTTGAGGTTTGGTCTGATCAGATCCATCATGGAGTCTCCATGTAGTAGGTGTTGAGGTTTGGTCTGATCAGATCCATCATGGAGTCTCCATGTAGTAGGTGTTGAGGTTTGGTCTGATCAGATCCATCATGGAGTCTCCATGTAGTAGGTGTTGAGGTTTGGTCTGATCAGATCCATCATGGAGTCTCCATGTAGTAGGTGTTGAGGTTTGGTCTGATCAGATCCATCATGGAGTCTCCATGTAGTAGGTGTAGAGGTCTGTTCTGATCCATCATGGAGTCTCCATGTAGTAGGTGTTGAGGTCTGTTCTGATCAGAACCATCATGGAGTCTCCATGTAGTAGGTGTTGAGGTCTGATCAGATCCATCATGGAGTCTCCATGTAGTAGGTGTAGAGGTCTGTTCTGATCCATCATGGAGTCTCCATGTAGTAGGTGTTGAGGTCTGTTCTGATCAGATCCATCATGGAGTCTCCATGTAGTAGGTGTTGAGGTCTGTTCTGATCCATCATGGAGTCTCCATGTAGTAGGTGTTGAGGTCTGATCAGATCCATCATGGAGTCTCCATGTAGTAGGTGTTGAGGTCTGTTCTGATCCATCATGGAGTCTCCATGTAGTAGGTGTTGAGGTCTGTTCTGATCCATCATGGAGTCTCCATGTAGTAGGTGTTGAGGTCTGTTCTGATCCATCATGGAGTCTCCATGTAGTAGGTGTTGAGGTCTGTTCTGATCAGATCCATCATGGAGTCTCCATGTAGTAGGTGTAGAGGTCTGTTCTGATCAGATCCATCATGGAGTCTCCATGTAGTAGGTGTAGAGGTCTGTTCTGATCAGATCCATCATGGAGTCTCCATGTAGTAGGTGTTGAGGTCTGTTCTGATCCATCATGGAGTCTCCATGTAGTAGGTGTTGAGGTCTGTTCTGATCCATCATGGAGTCTCCATGTAGTAGGTGTAGAGGTCTGTTCTGATCAGATCCATCATGGAGTCTCCATGTAGTAGGTGTTGAGGTCTGTTCTGATCCATCATGGAGTCTCCATGTAGTAGGTGTTGAGGTCTGATCATATCCATCATGGAGTCTCCATGTAGTAGGTGTTGAGGTCTGTTCTGATCAGATCCATCATGGAGTCTCCATGTAGTAGGTGTAGAGGTCTGTTCTGATCAGATCCATCATGGAGTCTCCATGTAGTAGGTGTTGAGGTCTGTTCTGATCCATCATGGAGTCTCCATGTAGTAGGTGTAGAGGTCTGTTCTGATCAGATCCATCATGGAGTCTCCATGTAGTAGGTGTTGAGGTCTGTTCTGATCAGATCCATCATGGAGTCTCCATGTAGTAGGTGTTGAGGTCTGTTCTGATCAGATCCATCATGGAGTCTCCATGTAGTAGGTGTTGAGGTCTGTTCTGATCCATCATGGAGTCTCCATGTAGTAGGTGTTGAGGTCTGATCAGATCCATCATGGAGTCTCCATGTAGTAGGTGTTGAGGTCTGTTCTGATCTGATCCATCATGGAGTCTCCATGTAGTAGGTGTTGAGGTCTGTTCTGATCCATCATGGAGTCTCCATGTAGTAGGTGTAGAGGTCTGTTCTGATCAGATCCATCATGGAGTCTCCATGTAGTAGGTGTTGAGGTCTGTTCTGATCAGATCCATCATGGAGTCTCCATGTAGTAGGTGTTGAGGTCTGGTCTGATCCATCATGGAGTCTCCATGTAGTAGGTGTTGAGGTCTGTTCTGATCAGATCCATCATGGAGTCTCCATGTAGTAGGTGTTGAGGTCTGTTCTGATCCATCATGGAGTCTCCATGTAGTAGGTGTTGAGGTCTGTTCTGATCCATTATGGAGTCTCCATGTAGTAGGTGTTGAGGTCTGGTCTGATCCATCATGGAGTCTCCATGTAGTAGGTGTTGAGGTCTGTTCTGATCCATCATGGAGTCTCCATGTAGTAGGTGTTGAGGTCTGTTCTGATCAGATCCATCATGGAGTCTCCATGTAGTAGGTGTAGAGGTCTGTTCTGATCCATCATGGAGTCTCCATGTAGTAGGTGTAGAGGTCTGTTCTGATCAGATCCATCATGGAGTCTCCATGTAGTAGGTGTAGAGGTCTGTTCTGATCGGGGTGGGAGTTAATGATGACCTTGGTAGGTAGATGATTAAAACCCCCACATAAGACAAAATACATGCTTCAGGTGATTTCAACTTTACAGAGTCGATGGTGTTCATTTTTTAACCTTTATTTAACTAGGCAGTCAAAGGGAATGCATATTTTCTCGAGGCCTTGTAGATATAACAACAAATTATTATTTTCAATGATGGCCTAGGAACAGTGGGTTAACTGCCTTGTTCAGGGGCAGAATGACAGATTTGTACCTTGTGAGCTCGGGGATTTGAACTTGCAACCTTTTGACTACGAGTCCAACACTCTAACCACTAGACTACCTGCCGCCTCTACACTCTAACCACTAGACTACCTGCCGCCTCTACACTCTAACCACTAGACTACCTGCCTCCCCCCTACACTCTAACCACTAGGCTACCTGCCGTCCCTATACTCTAACCACTAGTCTACCTGCCTCCTCTAACCACTAGACTACCTGCCCCCCCTACACTCTAACCACTAGGCTACCTACCGCCCCTACACTCTAACCACTAGGCTACCTGCCCCCCCTACACTCTAACCACTAGGCTACCTGCCGTCCCTATACTCTAACCACTAGGCTACCTGCCGTCCCTATACTCTAACCACTAGGCTACCTGCCGTCCCTATACTCTAACCACTAGGCTACCTGCCGTCCCTACACTCTAACCACTAGGCTACCTGCTGTCCCTAAACTCTAACCACTAGGCTACCTGCCGTCCCTACACTCTAACCACTAGGCTACCTGCCTCCCCCCTACACTCTAACCACTAGGCTACCTGCCCCCCCTACACTCTAACCACTAGGCTACCTGCCGTCCCTATACTCTAACCACTAGGCTACCTACCGTCCCTACACTCTAACCACTAGGCTACCTGCCGTCCCTACACTCTAACCACTAGGCTACCTGCCCCTAACCACTAGGCTACCTGCCGCCCCTACACTCTAACCACTGGGCTACCTGCCGCCCCTACACTCTAACCACTAGGCTACCTGCCCCCTCTACACTCTAACTACTAGGCTACCTGCCCCCCCTACACTCTAACCACTAGACTACCTGCCGCCCTACACTCTAACCACTAGACTACCTGCTGCCCCTACACTCTAACCACTAGACTACCACTGTCTCTCACTCTCAGTCTCTCTCTCTGTGTCTCTCTCTGTCTCTCTCTCTCTGTCTCTCTCTCTCTGTGTCTCTCTCTCTGTCTGTGTCTCTCTCTCTCTGTGTCTCTCTCTCTCTGTGTCTCTCTCTCTGTGTCTCTCTGTCTGTGTCTCTCTCTCTCTGTGTCTCTCTCTCTCTGTGTCTCTCTCTGTGTCTCTCTCTGTGTCTCTCTCTCTGTGTCTCCCTCTCTGTCTCCCTCTCTGTGTCTCTCACTCTCAGTCTCTCTCTCTGTCTGTCTCTCTCTCTCTGTGTGTCTCTCTCTCTCTGTGTCTCAGTCTCTCTGTGTCTCTCTCTCTGTGTCTCTCTCTGTCTCTCTCTGTGTCTCTCTCTCTGTGTCTCTCTCTCTGTCTCTCTCTCAGTCTCTCTCAGTCTCTCTCAGTCTCTCTCTCTCTCTCTCTGTCTCTCAGCCTGCCAGCCTGTCTAGCTGTCTGTCTGCCACTCTCTCTCGATCACTGTCTATCTGTGTGCCAACCCACTCACCGACTTCGTAACTCTTCGTTGTAAGCAGGCACAACCACGGACAGTTCCAAGGAGCTGTGGTCATGTAGGGAACGGCGCCGTCTCTCCGGCTGCCGTCAGGAAGTACTTCTCCTTCTCGTCACGCTTCAGGTCCACCGGCAGTCAGATGGGCTACCAGCAAAACAGGACCACAACAGTGCTGAGATTCAGGTTCTAGATTGTTCTAGATCAGGGTCGGCAGGTAGCCTAGAGGTTAGAGCATTTAGCCCATAAAAGAAAGGTTGCTAGATTGAATCCCTGAGTTGACAAGGTACAAATCTGTTGTTCAGCCCCTGAACAAGGCAGTTAACCCACTGTTCCTAGGCCGTCATTGTAAATAAGAATTTGCTCTGACCTGATTTGCCTAGTTAAATAAAAGGTTAAATAAAGATGGTCTGTTTTGGTTCCATTGATTCTATCTTTTTGTAAACAGAGACATTTAGACATATTACATGGGAACAGAGACATTTAGACATATTACATGGGAAAGTATTCAACGCTATGATTGATGAATTGATCGGGAGGCAGAAGGGCTTTTCTTTCCTGTTATAAGGAATGACAAGGCAGGCTACTACAGACGGACATGAACAACCCACCATACCGCTGCAGCATGTGTAACACACAGTGCGATCTGACAGTGATCTACTGTGTTCCATTCCTCCAGACCAACACAGCAGCACGGCGTTGTTCGGTAAAAGACAACACTGTTTGGAGGACGAGGCAAAGACTGTATTTTATATTTCCACTGAGGTTTATAATACGGTTTGAAGTTTACTTCCAGTCGCAGAGAAACACCGAAGCGGAAATAAATCCGTGCAGAAAACTACATTAAACAGGTACAAGACGGACCAAAGCGGTTCCGTTTTCTTACATCTAATAAAACGACGACCCCTTGCTGACTTGGAGGGTGAAATGTGTGCGAAAACTTATTCTTTACGGTTTACTTACATCTTCTTTAAAACAAACGATTTCAAGGTGTAAAAATGTGAATTGATTTGGTATCACGGGAACTTTAACAAGTATTTTTTTTTGCATTCATAAAACTAATCTAGAGTAATGAAACAGCAGTGAGCAGGTCTCGAACCCTCGACCTTCGAGCCCCTGGTCCGGCGCGCTATCGACTGCAGGGTCGATTTCCGCGCTTATAAACCCAGGGTCGTTACAGTATTAACAATGTAACAATGTAACAATGTACATGAACTGTCAAAAGTTGTCCGATTTTTCCGATATGATAAACTACTCTGACCACTATCCCAGTGAAGAGTGGTTTGTTTGACACGCAGGTTAATAAAGTTTACCCTTTCTACTCTGACCACTATCCCAGTGAAGAGTGGTTTGTTTGACACGCAGGTTAATAATGTTTACGCTTTCTACTTTCCACCTGCCAGTGTGATGTTGACACAAGTTACATTGACTGCTAGAATAGGATGCCCTGAACGTGATGGTACTATGAGAGTAATTTGAGGGGGTTATTGTTATCTGCAGAAAGAGAACTGCAGGCCTGATGAAACTGGGTGAATTCAGAACCACTACATTGAATATAGGTGAGTAGAAGATCTAGGATCAACACTCAAGTAGACATGATCCACAGTGATGAATGTAGGTTCTTTACTACCCTTACAAACAAAGGGGTCCTTCTCATTCAATCTCCTCCTCCACCTCCTCTCTCTCTCCTCCTCCACCTCCTCTCTCTCTACCCCTCCACCTCCTCTCTCTCTACCCCTCCACCTCCTCTCTCTCTCCTCCTCCGCCTCCTCTCTCTCTACCCCTCCGCCTCCTCTCTCTCTACCCCTCCGCCTCCTCTCTCTCTACCCCTCCGCCTCCTCTCTCTCTCTCCTCCTCCGCCTCCTCTCTCTCTACCCCTCCACCTCTTCTCTCTCTACCCCTCCACCTCCTCTCTCTACCCCTCCACCTCCTCTCTCTCTACCCCTCCACCTCCTCTCTCTCTACCCCTCCGCCTCCTCTCTCTCTACCCCTCCGCCTCCTCTCTCTCTCCTCCGCCTCCTCTCTCTCTCCTCCACAGATGTGTTGTGCTCTCCCATCTATACATTAGCTTTTTTGTGCTCTCCCATCTATACATTAGATGTGTTGTGCTCTCCCATCTATACATTAGCTGTGTTGTGCTCTCCCATCTATACATTAGCTGTGTTGTGCTCTCCCATCTATACATTAGATGTGTTGTGCTCTCCCATCTATACATTAGCTGTGTTGTGCTCTCCCATCTATACATTAGCTGTGATGTGCTCTCCCATCTATACATTAGCTGTGATGTGCTCTCCCATCTATACATTAGCTGTGATGTGCTCTCCCATCTATACATTAGTTGTGTTGTGCTCTCCCATCTATACATTAGCTGTGTTGTGCTCTCCCATCTATACATTAGCTGTGTTGTGCTCTCCCATCTATACATTAGCTGTGTTCTGCTCTCCCATCTATACATTAGCTGTGATGTGTTGTGCTCTCCCATCTATACATTAGATGTGTTGTGCTCTCCCATCTATACATTAGCTGTGTTGTGCTCTCCCATCTATACATTAGCTGTGTTGTGCTCTCCCATCTATACATTAGATGTGTTGTGCTCTCCCATCTATACATTAGCTGTGTTGTGCTCTCCCATCTATACATTAGCTGTGATGTGCTCTCCCATCTATACATTAGCTGTGATGTGCTCTCCCATCTATACATTAGCTGTGATGTGCTCTCCCATCTATACATTAGTTGTGTTGTGCTCTCCCATCTATACATTAGCTGTGTTGTGCTCTCCCATCTATACATTAGCTGTGTTGTGCTCTCCCATCTATACATTAGCTGTGTTCTGCTCTCCCATCTATACATTAGCTGTGATGTGTTGTGCTCTCCCATCTATACATTAGATGTGTTGTGCTCTCCCATCTATACATTAGCTGTGTTGTGCTCTCCCATCTATACATTAGCTGTGTTGTACTCTCCCATCTATACATTTGCTGTGTTGTGCTCTCCCATCTATACATTAGCTGTGTTGTGCTCTCCCATCTATACATTAGCTGTGTTGTGCTCTCCCATCTATACATTAGCTGTGTTCTGCTCTCCCATCTATACATTAGCTGTGATGTGTTGTGCTCTCCCATCTATACATTAGATGTGTTGTGCTCTCCCATCTATACATTAGCTGTGTTGTGCTCTCCCATCTATACATTAGCTGTGTTGTACTCTCCCATCTATACATTTGCTGTGTTGTGCTCTCCCATCTATACATTAGCTGTGCTGTGCTCTCCCATCTATACATTAGCTGTGCTGTGTTCTCCCATCTATACATTAGATGTGTTGTGCTCTCCCATCTATACATTAACTGTGTTGTGCTCTCCCATCTATACATTAGCTGTGTTGTGCTCTCCCATCTATACATTAGATGTGTTGTGCTGTGTTCTCCCATCTATACATTAGCTGTGTTGTGCTCTCCCATCTATACATTAGCTGTGTTGTGCTCTCCCATCTATACATTAGCTGTGTTGTGCTCTCCCATCTATACATTAGCTGTGCTGTGCTCTCCCATCTATACATTAGCTGTGTTGTGCTCTCCCATCTATACATTAGCTGTGCTGTGTTCTCCCATCTATACATTAGCTGTGTTGTGCTCTCCCATCTATACATTAGCTGTGATGTGCTCTCCCATCTATACATTAGCTGTGTTGTGCTCTCCCATCTATACATTAGCTGTGTTCTGCTCTCCCATCTATACATTAGATGTGTTGTGCTGTGTTCTCCCATCTATACATTAGCTGTGTTGTGCTCTCCCATCTATACATTAGATGTGTTGTGCTGTATTCTCCCATCTATACATTAGCTGTGTTGTGCTCTCCCATCTATACATTAGCTGTGTTGTGTTCTCCCATCTATACATTAGATGTGTTGTGTTCTCCCATCTATACCTTAGCTGTGTTGTGCTCTCCCATCTATACATTAGCTGTGATGTGCTCTCCCATCTATACATTAGCTGTGTTGTGTTCTCCCATCTATACATTAGCTGTGTTGTGCTCTCCCATCTATACATTAGCTGTGTTGTGCTCTCCCATCTATACATTAGCTGTGTTGTGTTGTGCTCTCCCATCTATACATTAGCTGTGTTGTGCTCTCCCATCTATACATTAGCTGTGTTGTGCTCTCCCATCTATACATTAGCTGTGATGTGCTCTCCCATCTATACATTAGCTGTGTTGTGCTCTCCCATCTATACATTAGCTGTGATGTGCTCTCCCATCTATACATTAGCTGTGTTGTGCTCTCCCATCTATACATTAGCTGTGTTCTGCTCTCCCATCTATACATTAGATGTGTTGTGCTGTGTTCTCCCATCTATACATTAGCTGTGTTGTGCTCTCCCATCTATACATTAGATGTGTTGTGCTGTATTCTCCCATCTATACATTAGCTGTGTTGTGCTCTCCCATCTATACATTAGCTGTGTTGTGTTCTCCCATCTATACATTAGATGTGTTGTGTTCTCCCATCTATACCTTAGCTGTGTTGTGCTCTCCCATCTATACATTAGCTGTGATGTGCTCTCCCATCTATACATTAGCTGTTCTCCCATCTGTTGTGCTCTCCCATCTATACATTAGCTGTGTTGTGCTCTCCCATCTATACATTAGCTGTGTTGTGTTGTGCTCTCCCATCTATACATTAGCTGTGTTGTGCTCTCCCATCTATACATTAGCTGTGTTGTGCTCTCCCATCTATACATTAGCTGTGATGTGCTCTCCCATCTATACATTAGCTGTGTTGTGCTCTCCCATCTATACATTAGCTGTGTTCTGCTCTCCCATCTATACATTAGATGTGTTGTGCTGTGTTCTCCCATCTATACATTAGCTGTGTTGTGCTCTCCCATCTATACATTAGCTGTGTTGTGCTCTCCCATCTATACATTAGCTGTGTTGTGCTCTCCCATCTATACATTAGCTGTGTTGTGCTCTCCCATCTATACATTAGCTGTGATGTGCTCTCCCATCTATACATTAGCTGTGTTGTGCTCTCCCATCTATACATTAGCTGTGTTGTGTTGTGCTCTCCCATCTATACATTAGCTGTGTTGTGCTGTTCTCCCTCCCATCTATACATTAGCTGTGTTGTGTTCTCCCATCTATACATTAGCTGTGTTGTGCTCTCCCATCTATACATTAGCTGTGTTGTGCTCTCCCATCTATACATTAGCTGTGTTGTGCTCTCCCATCTATACATTAGCTGTGTTGTGCTCTCCCATCTATACATTAGCTGTGTTGTGCTCTCCCATCTATACATTAGCTGTGTTCTGCTCTCCCATCTATACATTAGATGTGTTGTGCTGTGTTCTCCCATCTATACATTAGCTGTGTTGTGCTCTCCCATCTATACATTAGCTGTGTTGTGCTCTCCCATCTATACATTAGATGTGTTGTGCTGTGTTGTTCTCCCATCTATACATTAGCTGTGTTGTGCTCTCCCATCTATACATTAGCTGTGTTGTGCTCTCCCATCTATACATTAGCTGTGTTGTGTTCTCCCATCTATACATTAGATTTGTTGTGTTCTCCCATCTATACATTAGCTGGGTTGTGCTCTCCCATCTATACATTAGCTGTGTTGTGCTCTCCCATCTATACATTAGCTGTGATGTGCTCTCCCATCTATACATTAGCTGTGCTGTGTTCTCCCATCTATACATTAGCTGTGTTGTGCTCTCCCATCTATACATTAGCTGTGTTGTGTTCTCCCATCTATACATTAGATGTGTTGTGTTCTCCCATCTATACATTAGCTGTGTTGTGCTCTCCCATCTATACATTAGCTGTGTTGTGCTCTCCCATCTATACATTAGCTGTGTT
The DNA here is from genome assembly GCF_034236695.1 of Oncorhynchus nerka. Classification (NCBI taxonomy): domain Eukaryota; kingdom Metazoa; phylum Chordata; class Actinopteri; order Salmoniformes; family Salmonidae; genus Oncorhynchus; species Oncorhynchus nerka. The sequence goes on from NC_088405.1 coordinate 99,950,550, forward strand.
GTGCTCTCCCATCTATACATTAGCTGTGATGTGCTCTCCCATCTATACATTAGTTGTGTTGTGCTCTCCCATCTATACATTAGCTGTGTTGTGCTCTCCCATCTATACATTAGATGTGTTGTGTTGTGCTCTCCCATCTATACATTAGCTGTGTTGTGCTGTGTTCTCCCATCTATACATTAGCTGTGTTGTGCTCTCCCATCTATACATTAGCTGTGTTGTGCTCTCCCATCTATACATTAGCTGTGTTGTGCTGTGTTCTCCCATCTATACATTAGCTGTGTTGTGCTCTCCCATCTATACATTAGCTGTGTTGTGCTCTCCCATCTATACATTAGCTGTGTTGTGCTCTCCCATCTATACATTAGATGTGTTGTGCTGTGTTCTCCCATCTATGCATTAGCTGTGTTGTGCTCTCCCATCTATACATTAGCTGTGTTGTGCTCTCCCATCTATACATTAGTTGTGTTGTGCTCTCCCATCTATACATTAGCTGTGTTGTGCTCTCCCATCTATACATTAACTGTGTTGTGCTCTCCCATCTATACATTAGCTGTGTTGTGCTCTCCCATCTATACATTAGATGTGTTGTGCTGTGTTCTCCCATCTATACATTAGCTGTGTTGTGCTCTCCCATCTATACATTAGCTGTGTTGTGCTCTCCCATCTATACATTAGCTGTGTTGTGCTCTCCCATCTATACATTAGCTGTGTTGTGCTCTCCCATCTATACATTAGCTGTGCTGTGCTCTCCCATCTATACATTAGCTGTGTTGTGCTCTCCCATCTATACATTAGCTGTGCTGTGTTCTCCCATCTATACATTAGCTGTGTTGTGCTCTCCCATCTATACATTAGCTGTGATGTGCTCTCCCATCTATACATTAGCTGTGTTGTGCTCTCCCATCTATACATTAGCTGTGTTCTGCTCTCCCATCTATACATTAGATGTGTTGTGCTGTGTTCTCCCATCTATACATTAGCTGTGTTGTGCTCTCCCATCTATACATTAGCTGTGTTGTGTTCTCCCATCTATACATTAGATGTGTTGTGTTCTCCCATCTATACCTTAGCTGTGTTGTGCTCTCCCATCTATACATTAGATGTGTTGTGTTGTGCTCTCCCATCTATACATTAGCTGTGTTGTGCTCTCCCATCTATACATTCGATGTGTTGTGCTGTGTTCTCCCATCTATACATTAGCTGTGCTGTGCTCTCCCATCTATACATTAGCTGTGTTGTGCTCTCCCATCTATACATTAGCTGTGCTGTGTTCTCCCATCTATACATTAGCTGTGTTGTGCTCTCCCATCTATACATTAGCTGTGATGTGCTCTCCCATCTATACATTAGCTGTGTTGTGCTCTCCCATCTATACATTAGCTGTGTTCTGCTCTCCCATCTATACATTAGATGTGTTGTGCTGTGTTCTCCCATCTATACATTAGCTGTGTTGTGCTCTCCCATCTATACATTAGCTGTGTTGTGTTCTCCCATCTATACATTAGATGTGTTGTGTTCTCCCATCTATACCTTAGCTGTGTTGTGCTCTCCCATCTATACATTAGCTGTGATGTGCTCTCCCATCTATACATTAGCTGTGTTGTGTTCTCCCATCTATACATTAGCTGTGTTGTGCTCTCCCATCTATACATTAGCTGTGTTGTGTTCTCCCATCTATACATTAGATGTGTTGTGTTCTCTCATCTATACATTAGCTGTGTTGTGCTCTCCCATCTATACATTAGCTGTGTTGTGCTCTCCCATCTATACATTAGCTGTGTTGTGCTCTCCCATCTATACATTAGCTGTGATGTGCTCTCCCATCTATACATTAGCTGTGTTGTGCTCTCCCATCTATACATTAGCTGTGTTCTGCTCTCCCATCTATACATTACATGTGTTGTGCTGTGTTCTCCCATCTATACATTAGCTGTGTTGTGCTCTCCCATCTATACATTAGCTGTGTTGTGCTCTCCCATCTATACATTAGCTGTGTTGTGTTCTCCCATCTATACATTAGATTTGTTGTGTTCTCCCATCTATACATTAGCTGTGTTGTGCTCTCCCATCTATACATTAGCTGTGTTGTGCTCTCCCATCTATACATTAGCTGTGATGTGCTCTCCCATCTATACATTAGCTGTGCTGTGTTCTCCCATCTATACATTAGCTGTGTTGTGCTCTCCCATCTATACATTAGCTGTGTTGTGTTCTCCCATCTATACATTAGATGTGTTGTGTTCTCCCATCTATACATTAGCTGTGTTGTGCTCTCCCATCTATACATTAGCTGTGTTGTGCTCTCCCATCTATACATTAGCTGTGTTGTGCTCTGCCATCTATACATTAGCTGTGATGTGCTCTCCCATCTATACATTAGTTGTGTTGTGCTCTCCCATCTATACATTAGCTGTGTTGTGCTCTCCCATCTATACATTAGATGTGTTGTGTTGTGCTCTCCCATCTATACATTAGCTGTGTTGTGCTGTGTTCTCCCATCTATACATTAGCTGTGTTGTGCTCTCCCATCTATACATTAGCTGTGTTGTGCTCTCCCATCTATACATTAGCTGTGTTGTGCTGTGTTCTCCCATCTATACATTAGCTGTGTTGTGCTCTCCCATCTATACATTAGCTGTGTTGTGCTCTCCCATCTATACATTAGCTGTGTTGTGCTCTCCCATCTATACATTAGATGTGTTGTGCTGTGTTCTCCCATCTATGCATTAGCTGTGTTGTGCTCTCCCATCTATACATTAGCTGTGTTGTGCTCTCCCATCTATACATTAGTTGTGTTGTGCTCTCCCATCTATACATTAGCTGTGTTGTGCTCTCCCATCTATACATTAGATGTGTTGTGTTGTGCTCTCCCATCTATACATTAGCTGTGTTGTGCTGTGTTCTCCCATCTATACATTAGCTGTGTTGTGCTCTCCCATCTATACATTAGCTGTGTTCTGCTCTCCCATCTATACATTAGATGTGTTGTGCTGTGTTCTCCCATCTATACATTAGCTGTGTTGTGTTCTCCCATCTATACATTAGCTGTGTTGTGCTCTCCCATCTATACATTAGCTGTGTTGTGCTCTCCCATCTATACATTAGCTGTGTTGTGCTCTCCCATCTATACATTAGCTGTGTTTTGTTCTCCCATCTATACATTAGATGTGTTGTGCTCTCCCATCTATACATTAGCTGTGTTGTGCTCTCCCATCTATACATTAGATGTGTTGTGTTGTGTTCTCCCATCTATACATTAGCTGTGTTGTGCTCTCCCATCTATACATTAGCTGTGTTGTGCTCTCCCATCTATACATTAGCTGTGTTGTACTCTCCCATCTATACATTAGCTGTGTTGTGCTCTCCCATCTATACATTAGCTGTGATGTGCTCTCCCATCTATACATTAGCTGTGATGTGCTCTCCCATCTATACATTAGCTGTGTTGTGCTCTCCCATCTATACATTAGCTGTGTTCTGCTCTCCCATCTATACATTAGATGTGTTGTGCTGTGTTCTCCCATCTATACATTAGCTGTGTTGTGCTCTCCCATCTATACATTAGCTGTGTTGTGCTCTCCCATCTATACATTAGCTGTGTTGTGCTCTCCCATCTATACATTAGCTGTGTTGTGCTCTCCCATCTATACATTAGCTGTGTTGTGCTCTCCCATCTATACATTAGCTGTGTTGTGCTCTCCCATCTATACATTAGCTGTGATGTGTTGTGCTCTCCCATCTATACATTAGCTGTGTTGTGTTGTGCTCTCCCATCTATACATTAGCTGTGTTGTGCTCTCCCATCTCAGACTCAGAGAAGAATGCCTGGAATAAAGTAGTGTGGTTCATTTGAATGAAATAGAACTGACCTCGTGATTATAACCTCGCTCAGAAAACCAGACAGTCGTGGGGCCTGATTAAATCAGGGTAAAAATGACTTTAACTTGAGTACGTTGTCCCATGTTGTTTTCTCCTCTGCCTCACAGCTCGTCTCCCCTGAGGTGACGGTCAACACAGCTCGTCTCCCCTGAGGTGACGGTCAACACAGCTCGTCTCCCCTGAGGTGACGGTCAACACAGCTCGTCTCCCCTGAGGTGACGGTCAACACAGCTCGTCTCCCCTGAGGTGACGGTCAACACAGCTCGTCTCCCCCGAGGTGACGGTCAACACAGCTCGTCTCCCCCGAGGTCACGGTCAACACAGCTCGTCTCCCCCGAGGTGACGGTCAACACAGCTCGTCTCCCCCGAGGTGACGGTCAACAAGGAGAACAGCAGAGGTCTGAACACCTCCTTCGCTGTGTGTTGATGAGTAAGTATCTTCCTTCCATTCACCCCGTCACTCAGGACTGACCCATTTTCATCCATAGAAGAGGAAGCCCATTTGAAACTGAATTTGAACTCCTTTACCATGGACATATGATGATGTGAGTTTTAACCATAGATATGTATACTGTGGTTGTGGTTGTAACAGTGTTGTATCTGCCCTGTGTAGCTGTATAGCGGTGGTATCTGCCCTGTGTAGCTCTATAGCGGTGGTATCTGTCCTGTGTAGCTCTATAGCGGTGGTATCTGTCCTGTGTAGGTCTATAGCGGTGGTATCTGCCCTGTGTAGCTCTATAGCGGTGGTATCTGTCCTGTGTAGCTCTATAGCGGTGGTATCTGTCCTGTGTAGCTCTATAGCGGTGGTATCTGTCCTGTGTAGCTCTATAGCGGTGGTATCTGTCCTGTGTAGCTCTATAGCGGTGGTATCTGTCCTGTGTAGCTCTATAGCGGTGGTATCTGTCCTGTGTAGCTCTATAGCGGTGGTATCTGCCCTGTGTAGCTCTATAGCGGTGGTATCTGTCCTGTGTAGCTCTATAGCGGTGGTATATGTCCTGTGTAGCTCTATAGCGGTGGTATCTGTCCTGTGTAGCTCTATAGCGGTGGTATCTGCCCTGTGTAGCTCTATAGCGGTGGTATCTGTCCTGTGTAGCTCTATAGCGGTGGTATCTGTCCTGTGTAGCTCTATAGCGGTGGTATCTGCCCTGTGTAGCTCTATAGCGGTGGTATCTGTCCTGTGTAGCTCTATAGCGGTGGTATCTGTCCTGTGTAGCTCTATAGCGGTGGTATCTGTCCTGTGTAGCTCTATAGCGGTGGTATCTGTCCTGTGTAGCTCTATAGCGGTGGTATATGTCCTGTGTAGCTCTATAGCGGTGGTATCTGTCCTGTGTAGCTCTATAGCGGTGGTATCTGCCCTGTGTAGCTCTATAGCGGTGGTATCTGCCCTGTGTAGCTCTATAGCGGTGGTATCTGCCCTGTGTAGCTCTATAGCGGTGGTATCTGCCCTGTGTAGCTCTATAGCGGTGGTATCTGCCCTGTGTAGGTCTATAGCGGTGGTATCTGCCCTGTGTAGCTCTATAGCGGTGGTATCTGTCCTGTGTAGCTCTATAGCGGTGGTATCTGCCCTGTGTAGCTCTATAGCGGTGGTATCTGCCCTGTGTAGCTCTATAGCGGTGGTATCTGTCCTGTGTAGCTCTATAGCGGTGGTATCTGCCCTGTGTAGCTCTATAGCGGTGGTATCTGTCCTGTGTAGCTCTATAGCGGTGGTATCTGTCCTGTGTAGCTCTATAGCGGTGGTATCTGTCCTGTGTAGCTCTATAGCGGTGGTATCTGTCCTGTGTAGCTCTATAGCGGTGGTATCTGTCCTGTGTAGGTCTATACTGGTTGTTGACCCCACAGCTGAAGAGGAGAGTCTGTGCACAGCCACAATCACCGTGGTAACAGACGAGGAAGAGGGACTCTGTGCCCTCCACAAACCAGGTCAGAAACATACAGTTCCCTGAAAGTAGCTAACCACCACCTCTTCCCATAGACACTGCCCAAACTACCCCCCCTCTACCCCCTCTTCCCATAGACACTGCCCAAACTACCCCCCACCCCCTCTACCACCTCTTCCCATAGACACTGCCCAAACTACCCCCCCCACACCCCCTCTACCACCTCTTCCCATAGACACTGCCCAAACTACCCCTCTTCCTATAGACACTGCCCAAACTACCCCCCCTCTACCACCTCTTCCCATAGACACTGCCCAAACTACCCCCTCTTCCCATAGACACTGCCCAAACTACCCCCTCTACCACCTCTTCCCATAGACACTGCCCAAACTATCCCCCTCTACCACCTCTTCCCACAGACACTGCCCAAACTACCCCCTCTTCCCATAGACACTGCCCAAACTACCCCCCCTCTACCACCTCTTCCCATAGACACTGCCCAAACTACCCCCTCTACCACCTTTTCCCATAGACACTGCCCAAACTACCCCCCCACCTCTACCACCTCTTCCCATAGACACTGCCCAAACTACCCCCCCCTACCACCTCTTCCCATAGACACTGCCCAAACTACCCCCTCTACCACCTCTTCCCATAGACACTGCCCAAACTACCCCCCTCTACCACCTCTTCCCATAGACACTGCCCAAACTACCCCCCCTCTACCACCTCTTCCCATAGACACTGCCCAAACTACCCCCCCCCACCACCCTTCTACCTTTCTGGGCAAAACAACTTTAAACACCGGAACCTGTGTCCTGGATAAACACCAGAACCTGTGTCCTGGTTAAACACCGGAACCTAGCAGAACCTGTGTCCTGGATAAACACCAGAACCTAGCAGAACCTGTGTCCTGGATAAACACCAGAACCTAGCAGAACCTGTGTCCTGGATAAACACCAGAACCTGTGTCCTGGATAAACACCGGAACCTAGCAGAACCTGTGTCCTGGATAAACACCGGAACCTAGCAGAACCTGTGTCCTGGATAAACACCGGAACCTGTGTCCTGGATAAACACCAGAACCTGTGTCCTGGATAAACACCGGAACCTGTGTCCTGGATAAACACCAGAACCTGGGTCCTGGATAAACACCAGAACCTGTGTCCTGGATAAACACCAGAACCTGTGTCCTGGATAAACACCAGAACCTGTGTCCTGGTTAAACACCAGAACCTGTGTCCTGGATAAACACCGGAACCTAGCAGAACCTGTGTCCTGGTTAAACACCGGAACCTGTGTCCTGGATAAACACCGGAACCTAGCAGAACCTGTGTCCTGGTTAAACACCAGAACCTAGCAGAACCTGTGTCCTGGTTAAACACCAGAACCTGTGTCCTGGATAAACACCAGAACCTGTGTCCTGGATAAACACCAGAACCTGTGTCCTGGATAAACACCAGAACCTGTGTCCTGGATAAACACCAGAACCTGTGTCCTGGATAAACACCGGAACCTAGCAGAACCTGTGTCCTGGATAAACACCGGAACCTGTGTCCTGGATAAACACCGGAACCTGTGTCCTGGATAAACACCAGAACCTGTGTCCTGGATAAACACCAGAAACTGTGTCCTGGATAAACACCAGAACCTGTGTCCTGGATAAACACCAGAACCTGTGTCCTGGTTAAACACCAGAACCTGTGTCCTGGTTAAACACCAGAACCTGTGTCCTGGATAAACACCGGAACCTAGCAGAACCTGTGTCCTGGATAAACACCAGAACCTGTGTCCTGGATAAACACCAGAACCTGTGTCCTGGATAAACACCGGAACCTAGCAGAACCTGTGTCCTGGATAAACACCAGAACCTGTGTCCTGGATAAACACCGGAACCTAGTAGAACCTGTGTCCTGGTTAAACACCAGCAAATCAGCTCCGAGTCATTTTAATTATGGAAATCAGCTCCAAAGTATAATAAAGAAATTGAGTGTACAAAACATTAGGAACACCTGTTCTTTCCATGACAGACTGACCAGGTGAAACCTGTGATTATTAAGGTATGAGTTGTGTGTGTGTGTGCCATGAGAGGGTGAATGGGCAAGATAAAGTGCCTTTGAACGGGTATGGTAGGTGCCGTGTGTGTCAAGAACTGCAACGCTGCTGGGTTTTTCCACACTCACAGTTTCCTGTGTGTATCAAGAATGGTCCGCCACCCAAAGGACATCCAGTCAACTTGACACAACTGTAGGAAGTGTTAGGAAAGTCAACATGGGCCAGTATCCCTGTGGAACACTTCCCACACCTTGTCAACATGCCCCGCCCCAGAGACCATGCCCCGACAAACTGATGTTGTTCTGAGGGAAAAAGGGGGTGCGACTCAATATTAGGAAGGTGTTCCTAATGTTTTGTAAAAAACATGGTATATGTGAAAAGGTATTTTATCAAATTATTTGTAATTATGTTCCGGCCAATGGCCATCCGCTCAATAAAATAAATTATCCCCAATCAACCCTTAAACCAGTCTGAAACCAACCCCTTCCCTAGGCCCCAATCAACCCTTAAACCAGTCTGAAACCAACCCCTTCCCTAGGCCCCAATCAACCCTTAAACCAGTCTGAAACCAACCCTTCCCTAGGCCCCAACCAACCCTTAAACCAGTCTGAAACCAACCCCTTCCCTAGGCCCCAATCAACCCTTAAACCAGTCTGAAACCAACCCCTTCCCTAGGCCCCAATCAACCCTTAAACCAGTCTGAAACCAACCCCTTCACTAGGCCCCAATCAACCCTTAAACCAGTCTGAAACCAACCCCTTCCCTAGGCCCCAACCAACCCTTAAACCAGTCTGAAACCAACCCCTTCCCTAGGCCCCAATCAACCCTTAAACCAGTCTGAAACCAACCCCTTCCCTAGGCCCCAACCAACCCTTAAACCAGTCTGAAACCAACCCCTTCCCTAGGCCCCAATCAACCCTTAAACCAGTCTGAAACCAACCCCTTCCCTAGGCCCCAACCAACCCTTAAACCAGTCTGAAACCAACCCCTTCCCTAGGCCCAATCAACCCTTAAACCAGTCTGAACCCAACCCCTTCCCTAGGCCCCAATCAACCCTTAAACCAGTCTGAAACCAACCCCTTCCCTAGGCCCCAACCAACCCTTAAACCAGTCTGAAACCAACCCCTTCCCTAGGCCCCAATCAACCCTTAAACCAGTCTGAAACCAACCCCTTCCCTAGGCCCCAATCAACCCTTAAACCAGTCTGAAACCAACCCCTTCCCTAGGCCCCAACCAACCCTTAAACCAGTCTGAAACCAACCCCTTCCCTAGGCCCCAATCAACCCTTAAACCAGTCTGAAACCAACCCCTTCCCTAGGCCCCAACCAACCCTTAAACCAGTCTGAAACCAACCCCTTCCCTAGGCCCCAATCAACCCTTAAACCAGTCTGAAACCAACCCCTTCCCTAGGCCCCAACCAACCCTTAAACCAGACTGAAACCAACCACTTCCCTAGGCCCCAATCAACCCTTAAACCAGTCTGAAACCAACCCCTTCCCTAGGCCCCAACCAACCCTTAACCTCTTCAGTCGACCCTCTACTTTTTTGAACATTCTGTTAAAAATCGCGCAACATTTCAGCGCCCTGCTACTCATGCCAGGAATATAGTATATGCATTTGCTTAGTCTGTGTGGATAGAAAACACTCAGACGTTTAAAAAACTGGTTAAATCACTGCTGTGGCTTTACCAGAATGGCATTTACATGGAAAAGCACAGGAAAAACTGATCACTGAAAATGGGGAAAATATATCCATGCGCTACTTGAACCCATTGTTAAACGTGAACCACAATTAATTGACTGAGGTTGCAGTACCTACAGCTTCCACAGGGTGTCTAGAGTCTTGTCATTTCCCTTCGAGTTTTTTCTTGGTCAAACACATACAGGACACCGTATCTAATCCGGTCTAGGACCGGATATTTTCGTTGAGTTTCTAGCCAGACATTTTTCCAGACGGACAGCTAATAATCTTTACATCGCCTCCTGATGAATTTTATCGCTTATTAACGTTTACTAATACCTAAAGTTGCATTACAAATGTATTTCGAAGTGTTTTGTGAAAGTTTATCGTCGACTTTTTGAATTTTAAAAAATGACGTTACGTTTTGAAACGATGTTTTTTTCGTTTATCACACAGTCTACATATAACGATATCTAGGCTTTATATGGACCGATTTAATCGAAATAAAGATCCAAATAGTGTTTATGGGACATCTAGGAGTGCCAACAAAGAAGATGGTGAAAGGTAATGAATGTTTTCTATTTTATTGTGCGGTTTGTGTAACGCCGAAATGCTAATTATTTTGTTTACGTCCCCTGTGGGTCTTTTGGGGTGTTGCATGCTATCAGATAATAGCTTCTCATGCTTTCGCCGAAAAGCATTTTAAAAATCTGACTTGTTGCCTGGATTCACAACGAGTGTAGCTTTAATTCGATACCCTGCATGTGTATTTTAATGAACTTTTGAGTTTTAACTAATACTATTAGCATTTAGTGTAGCGCATTTGCATTTCCAGAGCTCTAGTTGGGACGCAAGCGTCCCGGGTAGAAGCAACAGGTTTTAAACCAGTCTGAAACCAACCCCTTCCCTAAGGCCCCAATCAACCCTCTTCTGGTTAACCCCTTCCTTACCAAATCGATATTTTTTTCCAACTCAGTCCCTAAGAATCCACTAGCTAGCCTCTTCCCCAGTCCCAAAACAACCCTTAAACCCTACCCTCAAATATACTTCTTTATGGCCCCTCTTAAAATAACTCAAGTTTATAGGTCAACTGTTGTGTCTATGCTAAACTCTCGTCTTCTCCAGGCGGTACATCATTATCGGGTGAGAAGCTTCAGGACTGTATCAGCCGGGCCACGACGAGACATCGAGAGATCTGCAAACTCATCGACAAATTCCTACAGAGCGTCAAGACACCGGAATAAACACACTTTTTTTTTTCTTTAAAATTGGTATTTTCCTGTCAATATATACATAGTTTTTTCTTTATTTCACAATAAAACTGCTGACAAAGACCATTTAATTTCTGTCCCAAAAATGTCACATGATTTCTAATATGAATATACTCTTCTTAATCCCGCCCCCTTCCACCCCCACAAGGAAATGACTTATTATTAAAAAAAATTCACTCCGCATTGCATGCTGGGAAAATGAGTCCTCTTGTGATAGCATCATCTTATTAGATTAGAAAATTAGAAAATACCACCGTAATTCCCTACATAGTGCCCTTGTCAAAAGTAAGGGGATAGGATGGCATTTCAGATACACACAGAACCAGGAGCAGACCCTGTGCCCATCCAGTCCCTGTGCCCATCCAGTCCCTGTGCCCATCCAGTCCCTGTGCCCATCCAGTCCCTGTGCCCATCCAGTCCCTGTGCCCATCCAGTCCCTGTGCCCATCCAGTCCCTGTGCCCATCCAGTCCCTGTGTCCATCCAGTCCATGTGCCCATCCAGTCCCTGTGTCCATCCAGTCCCTGTGCCCATCCAGTCCCTGTGCCCATCCAGTCCCTGTGCCCATCCAGTCCCTGTGTCCATCCAGTCCCTGTGCCCATCCAGTCCCTGTGCCCATCCAGTCCCTGTGCCCATCCAGTCCCTGTGTCCATCCAGGAGCAGTCCCTGTGCCCATCCAGTCCCTGTGCCCATCCAGTCCCTGTGTCCATCCAGGAGCAGTCCCTGTGCCCATCCAGTCCCTGTGCCCATCCAGTCCCTGTGTCCATCCAGGAGCAGTCCCTGTGCCCATCCAGTCCCTGTGCCCATCCAGTCCCTGTGCCCATCCAGTCCCTGTGCCCATCCAGTCCCTGTGTCCATCCAGTCCCTGTGCCCATCCAGTCCCTGTGCCCATCCAGGAGCAGTCCCTGTGCCCATCCAGTCCCTGTGCCCATCCAGTCCCTGTGTCCATCCAGTCCCTGTGCCCATCCAGTCCCTGTGCCCATCCAGTCCCTGTGTCCATCCAGGAGCAGTCCCTGTACCCATCCAGTCCCTGTGCCCATCCAGGAGCAGTCCCTGTACCCATCCAGTCCCTGTGCCCATCCAGTCCCTGTGTCCATCCAGGAGCAGTCCCTGTGCCCATCCAGTCCCTGTGCCCATCCAGTCCCTGTGTCCATCCAGGAGCCGTCCCTGTACCCATCCAGTCCCTGTGTCCATCCAGTCCCTGTGTCCATCCAGTCCCTGTGTCCATCCAGTCCCTGTGCCCATCGAGTCCCTGTGTCCATCCAGTCCCTGTGCCCATCCAGTCCCTGTGCCCATCCAGTCCCTGTGCCCATCGAGTCCCTGTGTCCATCCAGGAGCTCTGTTTGAATCCACGGCCCCGTAGACGACACCCCGATGTCATATGAGGAAGTAACAGGACAGCAGGCTGGTAGGAAGAACCATCTTCTAAATCATTTAAATAATAGGTTGTCAGGACGTGGTTGGCACGCCAACCAAACAGTTATTATTACATCATCTCCCAGCTACAAAATGGACAAAAGGAAAATTATTTTTTGCCTATAGTCTCCTAAATGAGACTGGGGTAGGAGTACACTATAGAGACGTATAGGGGTTGGGTGAAGTTTTCTCAATCATGATTTGGGGAGGGGCTGTGGTGTGCTCCTCTTGGCTGGGGAGTGGCTGCAGTGTGCTCCTCTTGGTCTTACTTCTTGGATTGGCTGGCGGTATGTAGCCGTGGCGACGCCCCCTGAGGGCCCATCCCCCATAGCCATTTGCTGCTGCTGCACTTGGTGGTGCAAGAATTGCAACTGAGGGAGGGAAAGGAAAGGGAGGGGGAAATAAGTTAATGTCATTTAACATGCCAAAGCAGCAACCAGCTGGCCAAAGGAGGTTACTGTCATTTAACATGCCAAGGCAGCAACCAGCTGGCCAAAAGAGGTTACTGTCATTGTAACAGAGCAGGGCAGCAACCAGCTGGCCAAAGCAGGTTACTGTCATTTAACATGCCAAGGCAGCAACCAGCTGGCCAAAGCAGGTTACTGTCATTTAACATGCCAAGGCAGCAACCAGCTGGCCAAAGCAGGTTACTGTCATTTAACATGCCAAGGCAACAACCAGCTGGCTAAGGCAGGTTACTGTCATTTAACATGCCAAGGCAGCAACCAGCTGGCCAAAGCAGGTTACTGTCATTTAACATGCCAAGGCAGCAACCAGCTGGCCAAAGCAGGTTACTGTCATTGAAAAAGGCCAAGGCAACAACCAGCTGGCCAAAGCAGGTTACTGTCATTTAACATGCCAAGGCAACAACCAGCTGGCCAAGGCAGGTTACAGTCATTTAACATGCCAAGGCAGCAACCAGCTGGCCAAAGCAGGTTACAGTCATTTAACATGCCATCCTGTAATTTAAAGATTTGAAAGAAATAACCCACAACGAACATATCTACTGCTTCTTAGACCTGCGTTCAATGAGAAGGACAGATCTATAACTCATATTTCTATGTGAATTAGATCAGGTCGCTCCAAAAAAGTGACGTATTGCAGCTTTAACATTTCAAGGCAACGGAACATGACTTTATGACGGGTTGGTTGTCTAGCAATGAAACTGCCGGGTTGGTTGTCTAGCAACGAAACTGCCGGGTTGGTTGTCTAGCAACAAAACTGCTGGGTTGGTTGTCTAGCAACGAAACTGCCGGGTTGGTTGTCTAGCAACAAGATACGTGCACAACTATGGGGCAAAACAGACGGGGTTACCTGACTGTGTGGTAGGCTGTCTGTGTTACCTGACTGTGTGGTAGGCTGTCTGTGTTACCTGACTGTGTGGTAGGCAGTCTGTGTTACCTGACTGTGTGGTAGGCAGTCTGTGTTACCTGACTGTGTGGTAGGCTGTCTGTGTGGTAGGCTGTGTTACCTGACTGTGTGGTAGGCAGTCTGTGTTACCTGACTGTGTGGTAGGCAGTCTGTGTTACCTGACTGTGTGGTAGGCTGTCTGTGTTACCTGACTGTGTGGTAGGCAGTCTGTGTTACCTGACTGTGTGGTAGGCAGTCTGTGTTACCTGACTGTGTGGTAGGCAGTCTGTGTTACCTGACTGTGTGGTAGGCAGTCTGTGTTACCTGACTGTGTGGTAGGCTGTCTGTGTTACCTGACTGTGTGGTAGGCTGTCTGTGTTACATGACTGTGTGGTAGGCGGTCTGTGTTACCTGACTGTGTGGTAGGCAGTCTGTGTGGTAGGCGGTCTGTGTTACCTGACTGTGTGGTAGGCTGTCTGTGTGGTAGGCTGTGTTACCTGACTGTGTGGTAGGCAGTCTGTGTTACCTGACTGTGTGGTAGGCAGTCTGTGTTACCTGACTGTGTGGTAGGCAGTCTGTGTGGTAGGCGGTCTGTGTTACCTGACTGTGTGGTAGGCTGTCTGTGTGGTAGGCTGTCTGTGTTACCTGACTGTGTGGTAGGCTGTCTGTGTTATCTGATTGTGTGGTAGGCTGTCTGTGTGGTAGGCTGTCTGTGTTACCTGACTGTGTGGTAGGCTGTCTGTGTGGTAGGCTGTCTGTGTTACCTGACTGTGTGGTAGGCAGTCTGTGTTACCTGACTGTGTGGTAGGCAGTCTGTGTGGTAGGCGGTCTGTGTTACCTGACTGTGTGGTAGGCTGTCTGTGTGGTAGGCTGTCTGTGTTACCTGACTGTGTGGTAGGCTGTCTGTGTTATCTGATTGTGTGGTAGGCTGTCTGTGTGGTAGGCTGTCTGTGTTACCTGACTGTGTGGTAGGCTGTCTGTGTGGTAGGCTGTCTGTGTTACCTGACTGTGTGGTAGGCAGTCTGTGTTACCTGACTGTGTGGTAGGCAGTCTGTGTGGTAGGCTGTCTGTGTTACCTGGTGTGGTAGGCTGTCTGTGTTACCTGACTGTGTGTTAGGCTGTCTGTGTTACCTGACTGTGTGGTAGGCTGTCTGTGTTACCTGACTGTGTGGTAGGCTGTCTGTGTTACCTGACTGTGTGGTAGACTGTCTGTGTTACCTGACTGTGTGGTAGGCTGTCTGTGTTACCTGACTGTGTGGTAGGCAGTCTGTGTTACCTGACTGTGTGGTAGGTAATCTGTGTTACCTGACTGTGTGGTAGGCAGTCTGTGTTACCTGACTGTGTGGTAGGCTGTCTGTGTTACCTGACTGTGTGGTAGGCTGTCTGTGTTACCTGACTGTGTGGTAGGCGGCCTGTGTTACCTGACTGTGTGGTAGGCAGTCTGTGTGGTAGGCGGTCTGTGTTACCTGACTGTGTGGTAGGCTGTCTGTGTGGTAGGCTGTGTTACCTGACTGTGTGGTAGGCAGTCTGTGTTACCTGACTGTGTGGTAGGCGGTCTGTGTTACCTGACTGTGTGGTAGGCAGTCTGTGTGGTAGGCGGTCTGTGTTACCTGACTGTGTGGTAGGCTGTCTGTGTGGTAGGCTGTCTGTGTTACCTGACTGTGTGGTAGGCTGTCTGTGTGGTAGGCTGTCTGTGTTATCTGATTGTGTGGTAGGCTGTCTGTGTGGTAGGCTGTTTGTGTTACCTGACTGTGTGGTAGGCTGTCTGTGTTACCTGATTGTGTGGTAGGCTGTCTGTGTTATCTGATTGTGTGGTAGGCTGTCTGTGTTACCTGACTGTGTGGTAGGCTGTCTGTGTTACCTGACTGTGTGGTAGGCTGTCTGTGTTACCTGACTGTGTGGTAGGCAGTCTGTGTTACCTGACTGTGTGGTAGGCAGTCTGTGTTACCTGACTGTGTGGTAGGCAGTCTGTGTGGTAGGCTGTCTGTGTTACCTGACTGTGTGGTAGGCTGTCTGTGTTACCTGATTGTGTGGTAGGCTGTCTGTGTTACCTGACTGTGTGGTAGGCAGTCTGTGTTACCTGACTGTGTGGTAGGTAATCTGTGTTACCTGACTGTGTGGTAGGCAGTCTGTGTTACCTGACTGTGTGGTAGGCTGTCTGTGTTACCTGACTGTGTGGTAGGCTGTCTGTGTGGTAGGCTGTGTTACCTGACTGTGTGGTAGGCAGTCTGTGTTACCTGACTGTGTGGTAGGCGGTCTGTGTTACCTGACTGTGTGGTAGGCAGTCTGTGTGGTAGGCGGTCTGTGTTACCTGACTGTGTGGTAGGCTGTCTGTGTGGTAGGCTGTCTGTGTTACCTGACTGTGTGGTAGGCTGTCTGTGTGGTAGGCTGTCTGTGTTATCTGATTGTGTGGTAGGCTGTCTGTGTGGTAGGCTGTTTGTGTTACCTGACTGTGTGGTAGGCTGTCTGTGTTACCTGATTGTGTGGTAGGCTGTCTGTGTTATCTGATTGTGTGGTAGGCTGTCTGTGTTACCTGACTGTGTGGTAGGCTGTCTGTGTTACCTGACTGTGTGGTAGGCTGTCTGTGTTACCTGACTGTGTGGTAGGCAGTCTGTGTTACCTGACTGTGTGGTAGGCAGTCTGTGTTACCTGACTGTGTGGTAGGCAGTCTGTGTGGTAGGCTGTCTGTGTTACCTGACTGTGTGGTAGGCTGTCTGTGTTACCTGATTGTGTGGTAGGCTGTCTGTGTTACCTGACTGTGTGGTAGGTAGTCTGTGTTACCTGACTGTGTGGTAGGCAGTCTGTGTGGTAGGCTGTCTGTGTTACCTGACTGTGTGGTAGGCTGTCTGTGTTACCTGACTGTGTGGTAGGTAGTCTGTGTTACCTGACTGTGTGGTAGGCAGTCTGTGTGGTAGGCAGTCTATGTGGTAGGCTGTCTGTGTTACCTGACTGTGTGGTAGGTAGTCTGTGTGGTAGGCAGTCTGTGTGGTAGGCCGTCTGTGTGGTAGGCAGTCTGTGTTACCTGACTGTGTGGTAGGCAGTCTGTGTGGTAGGCTGTCTGTGTTACCTGACTGTGTGGTAGGCAGTCTGTGTTACCTGACTGTGTGGTAGGCAGTCTGTGTTACCTGACTGTGTGGTAGGCAGTCTGTGTTACCTGACTGTGTGGTAGGCAGTCTGTGTTACCTGACTGTGTGGTAGGCTGTCTGTGTTACCTGACTGTGTGGTAGGCAGTCTGTTTTACCTCACTGTGTGGTAGGCTGTCTGTGTTACCTGACTGTGTGGTAGGCATCAGTCCTCCCAGACCACTCAGGTTGAGACCAGGACCCAACATCTGACTGGAAGTCATCAGAGTCTGGGGACTGCTGCACAGACACAGAGAGAGAGATAGAGAAAGAGAGACTCAGTGAGCATAGCCTTGCTATTGAGAAAGGCCGCCGTAGGCCTGGCTCTCAAGAGAAGACAGGCTATGTGCTCACTGCCCACAAAATGAGGTGGAAACTGAGCTGCACTTCCTAACTTCCTGCCCAATTGTTTTATTGTATCACCCTGCAGACCTAACAGGAAGAGAGCGAGAGGGGGGAGACATGGAGTTGACTGAGCTATAATGACAGACAAGGCTTAGAGACAAGACAGAGAGACAGACTGAGGTATAACCCAGACATAGACAGACTGAGGTATAACCCAGACAGAGACAGACTGAGGTATAACTCAGACAAGACAGAGAGACAGACTGAGGTATAACCCAGACAAGACAGACTGAGGTATAACTCAGACAAGACAGACTGAGGTATAACCCAGACAAGACAGACTGAGGTATAACCCAGACAAGACAGACTGAGGTATAACCCAGACAAGACAGACTGAGGTATAACTCAGACAAGACAGACTGAGGTATAACCCAGACAAGACAGACTGAGGTATAACTCAGACAAGACTGAAAGACAGACTGAGGTATAACCCAGACAAGACAGAAAGACAGACTGAGGTATAACCCAGACAAGACAGACTGAGGTATAACTCAGACAAGACAGAGAGACAGACTGAGGTATAACTCAGACAAGACAGACTGAGGTATAACCCAGACAAGACAGACTGAGGTATAACCCAGACAAGACAGACTGAGGTATAACCCAGACAAGACAGACTGAGGTATAACTCAGACAAGACAGACTGAGGTATAACCCAGACAAGACAGACTGAGGTATAACTCAGACAAGACTGAAAGACAGACTGAGGTATAACCCAGACAAGACAGAAAGACAGACTGAGGTATAACCCAGACAAGACAGACTGAGGTATAACCCAGACAAGACAGACTGAGGTATAACCCAGACAAGACAGACTGAGGTATAACCCAGACAAGACAGACTGAGATATAACCCAGACAAGACAAGACTGAGGTATAACCCAGACAAGACAGACTGAGGTATGACCCAGACAGAGACAGACTGAGGTATAACCCAGACAAGACAGACTGAGGTATAACCCAGACAAGACAGACTGAGGTATGACCAAGACAGACTGAGGTATAACCCAGACAAGACAGAGACAGACTGAGGTATAACCCAGACAAGACAGACTGAGGTATAACCCAGACAAGACAGACTGAGGTATAACCCAGACAAGACAGACTGAGGTATAAACCAGACAAGACAGACTGAGGTATAACCCAGACAAGACAGACTGAGGTATAACCCAGACAAGACAGACTGAGATATAACCCAGACAAGACAGATTGAGGTATAA
The DNA here is from genome assembly GCF_034236695.1 of Oncorhynchus nerka. Lineage (NCBI taxonomy): Eukaryota > Metazoa > Chordata > Actinopteri > Salmoniformes > Salmonidae > Oncorhynchus > Oncorhynchus nerka. The sequence continues at coordinate 99,968,825 of NC_088405.1, forward strand.
CCCAGACAAGACAGACTGAGGTATAACCCAGACAATACAGACTGAGGTATAACCCAGACAATACAGACTGAGGTATAACCCAGACAAGACAGACTGAGGTATAACCCAGACAAGACAGACTGAGGTATAACTCAGACAAGACAGACTGAGGTATAACCCAGACAAGACAGAGACAGACTGAGGTATAACCCAGACAAGACAGACTGAGGTATAACCCAGACAAGACAGACTGAGGTATAACCCAGACAAGACAGACTGAGGTATAACCCAGACAAGACAGACTGAGGTATAACCCAGACAAGACAGACTGAGATATAACCCAGACAAGACAGACTGAGGTATAACCCAGACAAGACAGACTGAGGTATAACCCAGACAAGACAGACTGAGGTATAACCCAGACAATACAGACTGAGGTATAACCCAGACAAGACAGACTGAGGTATAACCCAGACAAGACAGACTGAGGTATATCTCAGACAAGACAGACTGAGGTATAACCCAGACAAGACAGACTGAGGTATAACTCAGACAAGACTGAAAGACAGACTGAGGTATAACCCAGACAAGACAGAAAGACAGACTGAGGTATAACCCAGACAAGACAGACTGAGGTATAACTCAGACAAGACAGAGAGACAGACTGAGGTATAACTCAGACAAGACAGACTGAGGTATAACCCAGACAAGACAGACTGAGGTATAACCCAGACAATACAGACTGAGGTATGACCCAGACAAGACAGACTGAGGTATAACTCAGACAAGACAGACTGAGGTATAACCCAGACAAGACAGACTGAGGTATAACTCAGACAAGACTGAAAGACAGACTGAGGTATAACCCAGACAAGACAGAAAGACAGACTGAGGTATAACCCAGACAAGACAGACTGAGGTATAACCCAGACAAGACAGACTGAGGTATAACCCAGACAAGACAGACTGAGGTATAACCCAGACAAGACAGACTGAGATATAACCCAGACAAGACAAGACTGAGGTATAACCCAGACAAGACAGACTGAGGTATGACCCAGACAGAGACAGACTGAGGTATAACCCAGACAAGACAGACTGAGGTATAACCCAGACAAGACAGACTGAGGTATGACCAAGACAGACTGAGGTATAACCCAGACAAGACAGAGACAGACTGAGGTATAACCCAGACAAGACAGACTGAGGTATAACCCAGACAAGACAGACTGAGGTATAACCCAGACAAGACAGACTGAGGTATAACCCAGACAAGACAGACTGAGGTATAACCCAGACAAGACAGACTGAGATATAACCCAGACAAGACAGACTGAGGTATAACCCAGACAAGACAGACTGAGGTATAACCCAGACAATACAGACTGAGGTATAACCCAGACAATACAGACTGAGGTATAACCCAGACAAGACAGACTGAGGTATAACCCAGACAAGACAAGACTGAGGTATAACCCAGACAAGACAGAGACAGACTGAGGTATAACCCAGACAAGACAGACTGAGGTATAACCCAGACAAGACAGACTGAGGTATAACCCAGACAAGACAGACTGAGGTATAACCCAGACAGAGACAGACTGAGGTATAACCCAGACAGAGACAGACTGAAGTATAACCCAGACAGAGACAGACTGAGGTATAACCCAGACAAAGACAGACTGAGGTATAACCCAGACAAGACAGACTGAGGTATAACCCAGACAAGACAGACTGAGGTATAACCCAGACAAGACAGACTGAGGTATAACCCAGACAAGACAGAGACAGACTGAGGTATAACCCAGACAAGACAGACTGAGGTATAACCCAGACAAGAGAGACTGAGGTATAACCCAGACAAGACAGACTGAGGTATAACCCAGACAAGACAGAGACAGACTGAGGTATAACCCAGACAAGACAGACTGAGGTATAACCCAGACAAGACAGACTGAGGTATAACCCAGACAAGACAGACTGAGGTATAACCCAGACAAGACAGAGAGACAGACTGAGGTATAACCCAGACAGAGACAGACTGCGGTATAACCCAGACAGAGACAGACTGAGGTATAACCCAGACTGAGGTATAACCCAGACTGAGGTATAACCCAGACAGAGACAGACTGAGGTATAACCCAGACTGAGGTATAACCCAGACAAGACAGAGACAGACTGAGGTATAACCCAGACAAGACAGAGACAGACTGAGGTATAACTCAGACAAGACAGAGACAGACTGAGTTATAACCCAGACAGAGACAGACTGAGGTATAACCCAGACAGAGACAGACTGAGGTTTAACCCAGACAGAGACAGACTGAGGTATAACCCAGACTGAGGTAAAGCCCAGACTGAGGTATAGCCCAGACAGAGACAGACTGAGGTATAACCCAGACTGAGTTATAACCCAGACAAGACAGAGACAGACTGAGGTATAACCCAGACAAGACAGACTGAGGTATAACCCAGACAAGACAGACTGAGGTATAACCCAGACAGAGACAGACTGAGGTATAACCCAGACAATACAGACTGAGGTATAACCCAGACAGAGACAGACTGAGGTATAACCCAGACAAGACAGACTGAGGTATAACCCAGACAAGACAGAGACAGACTGAGGTATAACCCAGACAAGACAGACTGAGGTATAACCCAGACAAGACAGACTGAGGTATAACCCAGACAGAGACAGACTGAGGTATAACCCAGACAAGACAGACTGAGGTATAACCCAGACAGAGACAGACTGAGGTATAACCCAGACAGAGACAGACTTAGGTATAACCCAGACAAGACTGAGGTATAACCCAGACAAGACTGAGGTATAACCCAGACAGAGACAGACTGAGGTATAACTCAGACAAGACAGAGACAGACTGAGGTATAACTCAGACAAGACAGAGACAGACTGAGGTATAACCCAGACAAGACAGACTGAGGTATAACCCAGACAAGACAGACTGAGGTATGACCAAGACAGACTGAGGTATAACCCAGACAAGACAGAGACAGACTGAGGTATAACCCAGACAAGACAGACTGAGGTATAACCCAGACAAGACAGACTGAGGTATAACCCAGACAAGACAGACTGAGGTATAACCCAGACAAGACAGACTGAGGTATAACCCAGACAAGACAGACTGAGGTATAACCCAGACAAGACAGACTGAGGTATAACCCAGACAATACAGACTGAGGTATAACCCAGACAATACAGACTGAGGTATAACCCAGACAAGACAGACTGAGGTATAACCCAGACAAGACAAGACTGAGGTATAACCCAGACAAGACAGAGACAGACTGAGGTATAACCCAGACAAGACAGACTGAGGTATAACCCAGACAAGACAGACTGAGGTATAACCCAGACAAGACAGACTGAGGTATAACCCAGACAGAGACAGACTGAGGTATAACCCAGACAGAGACAGACTGAGGTATAACCCAGACAGAGACAGACTGAGGTATAACCCAGACAGAGACAGACTGAGGTATAACCCAGACAGAGACAAAGACAGACTGAGACTGAGTGTATAACCCAGACAAGACAGACTGAGGTATAACCCAGACAAGACAGACTGAGGTATAACCCAGACAAGACAGACTGAGGTATAACCCAGACAAGACAGAGACAGACTGAGGTATAACCCAGACAAGACAGACTGAGGTATAACCCAGACAAGACAGACTGAGGTATAACCCAGACAAGACAGACTGAGGTATAACCCAGACAAGACAGAGAGACAGACTGAGGTATAACCCAGACAGAGACAGACTGCGGTATAACCCAGACAGAGACAGACTGAGGTATAACCCAGACTGAGGTATAACCCAGACTGAGGTATAACCCAGACAAGACAGAGACAGACTGAGGTATAACCCAGACAAGACAGAGACAGACTGAGTTATAACCCAGACAGAGACAGACTGAGGTATAACCCAGACAGAGACAAACTGAGGTTTAACCCAGACAGAGACAGACTGAGGTATAACCCAGACAGAGACAGACTGAGGTATAACCCAGACTGAGGTATAACCCAGACTGAGGTATAGCCCAGACAGAGACAGACTGAGGTATAACCCAGACTGAGGTATAACCCAGACAAGACAGAGACAGACTGAGGTATAACCCAGACAAGACAGAGACAGACTGAGGTATAACTCAGACAAGACAGAGACAGACTGAGTTATAACCCAGACAGAGACAGACTGAGGTATAACCCAGACAGAGACAGACTGAGGTTTAACCCAGACAGAGACAGACTGAGGTATAACCCAGACAGAGACAGACTGAGGTATAACCCAGACAATACAGACTGAGGTATAACCCAGACAGAGACAGACTGAGGTATAACCCAGACAAGACAGACTGAGGTATAACCCAGACAAGACAGAGACAGACTGAGGTATAACCCAGACAAGACAGACTGAGGTATAACCCAGACAAGACAGACTGAGGTATAACCCAGACAGAGACAGACTGAGGTATAACCCAGACAAGACAGACTGAGGTATAACCCAGACAGAGACAGACTGAGGTATAACCCAGACAGAGACAGACTTAGGTATAACCCAGACAAGACTGAGGTATAACCCAGACAAGACTGAGGTATAACCCAGACAGAGACAGACTGAGGTATAACTCAGACAAGACAGAGACAGACTGAGGTATAACTCAGACAAGACAGAGACAGACTGAGGTATAACTCAGACAAGACAGAGACAGACTGAGGTATAACTCAGACAAGACAGAGACAGACTGAGGTATAACCCAGACAAGACAGAGACAGACTGAGGTATAACCCAGACAAGACAGACTGAGGTATAACCCAGACAAGACAGACTGAGGTATAACCCAGGCAAGACAGACTGAGGTATAACCCAGACAAGACAGAGAGACAGACTGAGGTATAACCCAGACAGAGACAGACTGCGGTATAACCCAGACAGAGACAGACTGAGGTATAACCCAGACTGAGGTATAACCCAGACTGAGGTATAACCCAGACAGAGACAGACTGAGGTATAACCCAGACTGAGGTATAACCCAGACAAGACAGAGACAGACTGAGGTATAACCCAGACAAGACAGAGACAGACTGAGTTATAACCCAGACAGAGACAGACTGAGGTATAACCCAGACAGAGACAAACTGAGGTTTAACCCAGACAGAGACAGACTGAGGTATAACCCAGACAGAGACAGACTGAGGTATAACCCAGACTGAGGTATAACCCAGACTGAGGTATAGCCCAGACAGAGACAGACTGAGGTATAACCCAGACTGAGGTATAACCCAGACAAGACAGAGACAGACTGAGGTATAACCCAGACAAGACAGAGACAGACTGAGGTATAACTCAGACAAGACAGAGACAGACTGAGTTATAACCCAGACAGAGACAGACTGAGGTATAACCCAGACAGAGACAGACTGAGGTTTAACCCAGACAGAGACAGACTGAGGTATAACCCAGACAGAGACAGACTGAGGTATAACCCAGACAATACAGACTGAGGTATAACCCAGACAGAGACAGACTGAGGTATAACCCAGACAAGACAGACTGAGGTATAACCCAGACAAGACAGAGACAGACTGAGGTATAACCCAGACAAGACAGACTGAGGTATAACCCAGACAAGACAGACTGAGGTATAACCCAGACAGAGACAGACTGAGGTATAACCCAGACAAGACAGACTGAGGTATAACCCAGACAGAGACAGACTGAGGTATAACCCAGACAGAGACAGACTTAGGTATAACCCAGACAAGACTGAGGTATAACCCAGACAAGACTGAGGTATAACCCAGACAGAGACAGACTGAGGTATAACTCAGACAAGACAGAGACAGACTGAGGTATAACTCAGACAAGACAGAGACAGACTGAGGTATAACTCAGACAAGACAGAGACAGACTGAGGTATAACTCAGACAAGACAGAGACAGACTGAGGTATAACCCAGACAAGACAGAGACAGACTGAGGTATAACCCAGACAGAGACAGACTGAGGTATAACCCAGACAAGACAGACTGAGGTATAACCCAGACAGAGACAGACTGAGGTATAACCCAGACAGAGACCGACTGAGGTATAACCCAGACAGAGACAGACTGAGGTATAACCCAGACAAGACAGACTGAGGTATAACCCAGACAAGACAGACTGAGGTATAACCCAGACAAGACTTATTTAGTCTAGTGTCTCCAGTCAGAAGCTGTACTAGACAGATCCTAGCGCCTACAGAACCCTACAGAACCCTACAGAACCCTACAGAACCCTTACCACCAGAGGTTAATGGGTATCTGTAGGAGAAAGGTGTAAGGTGGAAGAATGTATTGAACGAAGGAAAGACGATCACACGTTGGCACTGACGGAGAGATGTGGATTAGTGAGGAATGGATGTGGATTAGTGAGGAATGGATGTGGATGTGGATTAGTGAGGAATGGATGTGGATTAGTGAGGAATGGATGTGGATTAGTGAGGAATGGATGTGGATTAGTGAGGAATGGATGTGGATGTGGATTAGTGAGGAATGGATGTGGATTAGTGAGGAATGGATGTGGATTAGTGAGGAATAGATTAGTGAGGAATGGGTGTGGATTAGTGAGGAATGGATGTGGATTAGTGAGAATGGATGTGGGATTAGTGAGGAATGGGTGTGGATTAGTGAGGAATGGATGTGGATGAGTGAGGAAATGGATTGAGGAATGGGATTAGTGAGGAATGGATGTGGATTAGTGAATGGATTTGGATTAGTGAGGAATGGATGTGGATTAGTGAGGAATGGATGTGGATTAGTGAGGAATGGATGTGGATTGGTGAGGAATGGATGTGGATTAGTGAGGAATGGATGTGGATGTGGATTAGTGAGGAATGGATGTGGATTAGTGAGGAATGGATGTGGATTAGTGAGGAATGGATGTGGATTAGTGAGGAATGGATGTGGATTAGTGAGGAATGGATGTGGATGTGGATTAGTGAGGAATGGATGTCGATTAGTGAGGAATGGATGTGGATTAGTGAGGAATGGATGTGGATTAGTGAGGAATGGGGGAGGTCGAGGTCAAGGTCACGTTAAAAGGAGAAGGAACAGTTTATTGCCCGTGCCACTTAACTTCCTGTCTAGTAATAGAGATGTAATGTTTAGAGAGAAGGAGGATACTCCATCCAAACTGGAGTATATATATATATATATATATATATTACCACTGGTGGAAATAGATGTATTTGTCTTAATCAACTGTATCGGCCCAATGGGTGAATAAACTTGGTTTAACTTTTACCAATTGTCCGTAAGTTTTACGAGGTTCCTGTAGAACCAGACAAATAGAGTAGGTAGAATCAAATAACATGTATTTATAAAGCCCTTCTTACATCAGCTGATGTCTCAAAGTGTCTGTACAGAAACTCAGCCTAAAACCCCAAACAGGAAGCAATGCAGGTGTAGAAGCACGGAGCAGAGTGGTTTTCAAAACCCTATCCTCAGGGATCCCCAGACATTACACCATTTTATTGCATCCTGAACTAGCCGGATTGACCTTAATCAAGGGTTTCATGACAATTAGCATCAGGTTTCGGTTCTGGCTTTGTAATAGAATCAAACTAAAAGGTCCTTGGAGGAGAGGTTTTAAAACAACTAGGTTTTGATTTTAATATATTTTAGTCCCCATTTGAACTAATCTTCCAAGAGTCCTTAAACATTAAAATACAATTTATAATACGAACATATTTTACACACACACACACATATATATATATATATATATATAACACACTGTTACAAACAAACATAACACACTAACATATTGACTCGATAAATACTTTGTCTAAAAATAGATATTGATTCTTCATCTACCATAGTCCAGCACAACTTTCCTATGTGTTATATTTAAAATGGTAATTTATTGAAAGGTTTCTGGTTTGCTCAGTTAAATTATTCAATTTCTTTATTGCTCTAAATCAAAATAAAAATGTATGCCTATTTCTCTTTTCTGTCTGGATAACACTCTATTCATATCTATTATTATTATTATTATTATCTATTAAGAGTATGTAGATCCTTACCAGACAGATCCCACCACGTTGATGAAGTTGAGTCCAGCAGCCATGACCTGAGAGGAGCTGGTTCTTGTTGTGATGGAGGTTCTCATGGTGGGTAGAGGGATGGTCATTACGGGTAGGGCCTGGGACAGCTGCTGCTGGGGAGTCAGGAGGGCCTGGGGGTCCGGAGGGGCGGGGGTGACGGAGGGAAAGGAGGGAGTCGGGGGGGTGAGGGGTGGAACAAGGGGTGTTGGTGGGGGTGGACGGCTTCGGGGTCCCCGATCCTGAGAGAGGAGAGAGAGAGAGAGGTGGTCAGGGAGAGAAAAGTGGGGTAGAGAGGAGGGGGTCATGGAGAAGAAGGGGGAGAGAAGAGGTGGTCAGGGGGAAGAAGGGGGAGAGAAGAGGGGGTCATGGAGAAGAAGGGGAGAGAAGAGGTGGTCAGGGGAGAGAAGAGGGGTCATGGAGAAGAAGGGGAGAGAAGAGGTGGTCATGGGGAAGAAGGGGGAGAGAAGAGGTGGTCAGGGGGAAGAGAAGAGGGGAGGGGGAGAGAAGAGGGGGTCATGGAGAAGAAGGGGGAGAGAAGAGGGGTCATGGAGAAGAAGGGGGAGAGAAGAGGGGGTCAGGGGGAAGAAGGGGGAGAGAAGAGGGGGTTATGGAGAAGAAGGGGAGAGAAGAGGGGGTCATGGAGAAGAAGGGGAGAGAAGAGGGGGTCAGGGAGAAGAAGGGGGAGAGAAGAGGTGGTCAGGGGGAAGAAGGGGGAGAGAAGAGGGGGTCATGGAGAAGAAGGGGGAGAGAAGGGGGGTAGAGAAGAGGGGGTCAGGGGGAAGAGAAGAGGGGAGGGGAGAGAAGAGGGGGTCATGGAGAAGAAGGGGGAGAGAAGAGGGGGTCATGGAGAAGAAGGGGGAGAGAAGAGGGGGTCATGGAGAAGAAGGGGGAGAGAAGAGGGGGTCATGGAGAAGAAGGGGGAGAGAAGAGGGGGTCATGGAGAAGAAGGGGGAGAGAAGAGGGGGTCATGGAGAAGAAGGGGGAGAGAAGAGGGAGTCATGGAGAAGAAGGGGGAGAGAAGAGGGGGTCATGGGGAAGAAGGGGGAGAGAAGAGGGGGTCATGGAGAAGAAGGGGAGAGAAGAGGGGGTCATGGAGAAGAAGGGGGAGAGAAGAGGTGGTCAGGGGGAAGAAGGGGGAGAGAAGAGGGAGTCATGGAGAAGAAGGGGAGAGAAGAGGGGGTCAGGGGGAAGAAGGAGGAGAGAAGAGGGGGTCATGGAGAAGAAGGGGAGAGAAGAGGGAGTCATGGAGAAGAAGGGGGAGAGAAGAGGAGGTCAGGGGGAAGAAGGGGGAGAGAAGAGGGGGTCATGGAGAAGAAGGGGGAGAGAAGAGGGGGTCATGGAGAAGAAGGGGGAGAGAAGAGGGGGTCATGGAGAAGAAGGGGGAGAGAAGAGGGGGTCATGGAGAAGAAGGGGGAGAGAAGAGGGGGTCATGGAGAAGAAGGAGGAGAGAAGAGGGGGTAGAGAAGAGGTGGTCAGGGGGAAGAAGGGGAGAGAAGAGGTGATCAGGGGGAAGAAGGGGGAGAGAAGAGGTGGTCAGGGGGAAGAAGGGGGAGAGAAGAGGGGGTAGAGAAGAGGGGAGGGGGAGAGAAGAGGGGGTCATGGGGAAGAAGGGGGAGAGAAGAGGGGGTCATGGAGAAGAGAAGAGGGGGTCAGGGTGAAGAGGGGGAGAGAAGAGGGGGAGAGTGGAGGGGGTCAGGGAGAAGAGGGGGAAGGGGGAAGAGAAGAAGGGGTCCGGGCCAAGAGGGGGTTCATGGTACACAAACAGGTATATACTGTTACAACTTGGTTACATAGTAAGCATTTGTAACATGTTACCAAAACCATGTATTACATCAAGTTATTAGATATCCTCCTACACATTTACTGGACTGGTTGAACAGTACAAAAGAGAACCTCTTCTGGGGGATCTAGTTTCAGACCAGTATGTAGTAGGGGGATCTAGTTTCACACCAATATGTAGTAGGGAGATCTAGTTTCAGACCAATATGTAGTAGGGGGATCTAGTTTCAGACCAATATGTAGTAGGGGGATCTAGTTTCAGACCAATATGTAGTAGGGAGATCTAGTTTCAGACCAATATGTAGTAGGGGGATCTAGTCTCAGACCAATATGTAGTAGGGAGATCTAGTTTCAGACCAATATGTAGTAGGGGGATCTAGTTTCAGACCAATATGTAGTAGGGGGATCTAGTCTCAGACCAATATGTAGTAGGGGGATCTAGTTTCAGACCAATATGTAGTAGGGGGATCTAGTTTCAGACCAGTATGTTGTAGGGAGATCTAGTTTCAGACCAATATGTAGTAGGGGGATCTAGTTTCAGACCAATATGTAGTAGGGGGATCTAGTTTCAGACCAGTATGTAGTAGGGGGATCTAGTTTCAGACCAGTATGTAGTAGGGGGATCTAGTTTCAGACCAATATGTAGTAGGGGGATCTAGTCTCAGACCAGTATGTTGTAGGGGGATCTAGTTTCAGACCAGTATGTTGTAGGGGGATCTAGTTTCAGACCAGTATGTAGTAGGGGGATCTAGTTTCAGACCAGTATGTTGTAGGGAGATCTAGTTTCAGACCAATATGTAGTAGGGGGATCTAGTCTCAGACCAATATGTAGTAGGGGGATCTAGTTTCAGACCAGTATGTAGTAGGGGGATCTAGTTTCAGACCAGTATGTAGTAGGGGGATCTAGTTTCAGACCAATATGTAGTAGGGGGATCTAGTCTCAGACCAATATGTAGTAGGGGGATCTAGTTTCAGACCAGTATGTTGTAGGGGGATCTAGTTTCATACCAGTATGTTGTATGGGGATCTAGTTTCAGACCAGTATGTTGTAGGGGGATCTAGTCTCAGACCAGTATGTTGTAGGGGGATCTAGTTTCAGACCAGTATGTTGTAGGGGGATCTAGTTTCAGACCAATATGTAGTAGGGGGATCTAGTCTCAGTCCCATATGTAGGGGATCTAGTTTCAGTCCCATATGTAGGGGATCTAGTTTCAGTCCCATATGTAGGGAATCTAGTTTCAGTCCCATATGTAGGGGATCTAGTTTCAGTCCCATATGTAGGGAATATAGTTTCAGTCCCATATGTAGGGGATCTAGTTTCAGTCCCATATGTAGGGGATCTAGTTTCAGTCCCATATGTAGGGGGATCTAGTTTCAGTCCCATATGTAGGGGATCTAGTTTCAGTCCCATATGTAGGGGATCTAGTTTCAGTCCCATATGTAGGGGATCTAGTTTCAGTCCCATATGTAGGGGATCTAGTTTCAGTCCCATATGTAGGGGATCTAGTTTCAGTCCCATATGTAGGGGATCTAGTTTCAGTCCCATATGTAGGGGATCTAGTTTCAGTCCCATATGTAGAGGATCTAGTTTCAGTCCCATATGTAGGGGATCTAGTTTCAGTCCCATATGTAGGGGATCTAGTTTCAGTCCCATATGTAGGGGATCTAGTTTCAGTCCCATATGTAGGGGATCTAGTTTCAGTCCGATATGTAGGGGAGCGAGTTTCAGTCCCAAATGTAGGGGATCGAGTTTCAGTCCCATATGTAGGGAATCGAGTTTCAGTCCCATATGTAGGGGAGCTAGTTTCAGTCCCATATGTAGGGGATCTAGTTTCAGTCCCATATGTAGGGGATCTAGTTTCAGTCAATTATGTAGGGGATCTAGTTTCAGTCAATTATGTAGGGGATCTAGTTTCAGTCCCATATGTAGGGGATAGAGTTTCAGTCCCATATGTAGGGGATCTAGTTTTAGTCCCATATGTAGGGGATCTAGTTTCAGTCCCATATGTAGGGGATCTAGTTTCAGTCCCATATGTAGGGGATCTAGTTTCAGTCCCATATGTAGGGGATCTAGTTTTAGTCCCATATGTAGGGGATCTAGTTTCAGTCCCATATGTAGGGGATCTAGTTTCAGTCCCATATGTAGGGGATCTAGTTTCAGTCCCATATGTAGGGGATCTAGTTTCAGTCCCATATGTAGGGGATCTAGTTTCAGTCCCATATGTAGGTGATCTAGTTTCAGTCCCATATGTAGGTGATCTAGTTTCAGTCCCATATGTAGGGGATCTAGTTTCAGTCCCATATGTAGGTGATCTAGTTTCAGTCCCATATGTAGGGGATCTAGTTTCATTTTCTATGAACTGCCTTCTCATAGTTATTTCCCCTCTTGTCCAGGTGGGAGAGGGCACTGTGATGTGCAAATGAGATTGGATCTGTTGGGGATCTGTTGGGGCGGTATGCGAATTGGAGTGGGTCTACGGTGTCTCTATTGATGCTGTTGATGTGAATGTCACGACCAGCCTTTCAAAGCACTTCATAATTACATCTGTGAGTGCATTTAGTTACCTAAGGAGCTCTTGGGAACAGGGACGATGGTGATCAGTTTGAAACATGTTGTGGATTACAGACCGACACCCTCCAGCAGGTCTGCGCACGATTTGAGAACGAGCCCCGGTGTTCCGTTTGGATACACTCTTGGGAGTCACTGTGGGGACGACATCGTCGATGCACTTATTGGTGAAGCCCGTGACTGATGTGGTGTACTCCCTTCAATGCTATCGGATTGAATCGCGGAACATAGCCTCTTGTAGCCTCGCGACTGCTTCGTCTGACCACTTCGATATTGAACACATCACTGGTACTTCCTGTTTGAGCTTTTGTTTCGGAAGCAGGACAATGGGAGTCATGGTCAGAATTGCCAGAAGAAGGACGAAGGAGGGGCCTTGTGTGCGTTTCTGTGGGTGGAATAGAAGTGGTCTAGCGCCCCTAGTGGTGCAGGAGACGTATTGGTAGAAGTGAGGTAGGACGGTTTTAAGCCTACCCACATTAAAGTCCCCGCCCACCAGAAACGCTGCCTCTGGGTAAACGGTTTCTTGTTTGTTTTATGGCCCCATACAGTTGATTGAGTTGCCAGAGTGGTGTTGGCTTGTGGAGGAATGTAGACAAGCCGTGATAATTACTGATGAGAACTCTCTTGGTAGATTAAAGGGTCTGCAGTTTACCGTGAGGTATTCTATATATCATGTGAGCAAAAGCTCAAGATTTCCTTCACACTAGAAGCAGCTGTTATTTATGATAAAACACCTCCCTTTGTGTTCCTTCGAAGTCGGCCGTCCTGCTGCCACTGCATGGAGAATCTACAGAGTACTACGTGCACAGTGTCATCATCCAGACACATAATATTGAAGCTGTTCAAGCCTCTCTGATAAGAGTCCCTCCCGGGTGGTGCAGTGCTAGCTAGATGTGCCTCCAGAGATTATGGGTTCGAGCCCAGGCTCTGTCGCGACCGGGAGGTCCATGGGGTGAAGCACAATTGGCCCAGCGTCATCCGGGTTAGGGGAGGGTTTGGCCGTCAAGGATATTCTTGTCTCATTGCGCACTAGCGACTCCTGTGGCAGGCCGGGCACAGTGCACGCTGACCAGGTCGCCAGGTGTTATGGTGTTTCCTCCGACACATTGGTGCTTCCGGGTTGGATGGGCGTTGTGTCAAGAAGCAGTTGTGTTTCGGAGGACGCATGGCTCTCGACCTTCGCCTCTCCCGAGTCCGTGCGGGAGTTGCAGCGATGAGACAAGACTGTAACTACCAACTGGGTACCACGAAATTGGGGAGAAAAAAATTGGTAAATTTATTTTTAAAAATAAAACTTTTTTTTTAACGTCTGGTAGGAGACTCTCGAATGAAGCTCATCCATCTTATTCTCCAGTGACTGGACATTTGAAAATGGAGGGGAGCATCATTCGGGTGTCTTTCTTCGCCTCAATTTCACCAGGACTTCACCTCCTCTCCCGCGTTTATGTCTGCAGCATTTTGACAGCACATGGAACAAAAGGAATGGGGTCGGGTATGAACAGCTGAGCTGGAGATTAAATCATATTTGAAGTCTAAATGGAGGTTAGTAACTGTCGATCCCATGTCCAGAAGTGCTTGGTGGTCATATGTGATACTAGTATAAACTTTATGTACAAAGTTAAGATAAACACTAAAGTCACTTAATAGAAAAGTTGGGTTGGAACTCGTAAGCCGTCTCTGATTGGGTTGGAACTCGTAAGCCTTCTCTGATTGGAACTCGTAAGCCTTCTCTGATTGGAACTCGTAAGCCTTCTCTGATTGGAACTCGTAAGCCTTCTCTGATTGGGTTGGAACTCGTAAGCCGTCTCTGATTGGGTTGGAACTCGTAAGCCTTCTCTGATTGGGTTGGAACTCGTAAGCCTTCTCTGATTGGGTTGGAACTCGTAAGCCGTCTCTGATTGGGTTGGAATTCGTAAGCCTTCTCTGATTGGGTTGGAACTCGTAAGCCGTCTCTGATTGGGTTGGAACTCGTAGCCTTCTCTGATTGGAACCGTCTCTGATTGGGTTGGAACTCGTAAGCCTTCTCTGATTGGGTTGGAACTCGTAAGCCTTCTCTGATTGGGTTGGAACTCGTAAGCCTTCTCTGATTGGGTTGGAACTCGTAAGCCTTCTCTGATTGGGTTGGAACTCGTAAGCCTTCTCTGATTGTGTTGGAACTCGTAAGCCTTCTCTGATTGGGTTGGAACTCGTAAGCCGTCTCTGATTGGGTTGGAACTCGTAAGCCGTCTCTGATTGGGTTGGAACTCGTAAGCCGTCTCTGATTGGTTTGGAACTCGTAAGCCTTCTCTGATTGGAACTCGTAAGCCTTCTCTGATTGGGTTGGAACTCGTAAGCCTTCTCTGATTGGGTTGGAACTCGTAAGCCTTCTCTGATTGTGTTGGAACTCGTAAGCCTCTGACTGGGTTGGAACTCGTAAGCCGTCTCTGATTGGGTTGGAACTCGTAAGCCGTCTCTGATTGGGTTGGAACTCGTAAGCCGTCTCTGATTGGGTTGGAACTCGTAAGCCTTCTCTGATTGGTTTGGAACTCGTAAGCCTTCTCTGATTGGTTTGGAACTCGTAAGCCTTCTCTGATTGGAACTCGTAAGCCTTCTCTGATTGGGTTGGAACTCGTAAGCCTTCTCTGATTGGGTTGGAACTCGTAAGCCTTCTCTGATTGGGTTGGAACTCGTAAGCCTTCTCTGATTGGGTTGGAACTCGTAAGCCTTCTCTGATTGGGTTGGAACTCGCCTTCTACTCTATTGGGCCTTCTCTGGAACCTTCTCTGATTGGGCCTTCTCTGTTGGAACTCGTAAGCCTTCTCTGATTGGGTTGGAAGCCTTCTCTGATTGGTAAGCCTTCTCTGATTGGGTTGGAACTCGTAAGCCTTCTCTGATTGGGTTGGAACTCGTAAGCCTTCTCTGATTGGGTTGGAACTCGTAAGCCTTCTCTGATTGGGTTGGAACTCGTAAGCCTTCTCTGATTGGGTTGGAACTCGTAAGCCTTCTCTGATTGGAACTCGTAAGCCTTCTCTGATTGGAACTCGTAAGCCTTCTCTGATTGGAACTCGTAAGCCTTCTCTGATTGGAACTCGTAAGCCTTCTCTGATTGGCCTCTCTGATTTGGAATTTGTAAGCCTTCTCTGATTGGGTTGGAACTCGTAAGCCTTCTCTGATTGGGTTGGAACTCGTAAGCCTTCTCTGATTGGAACTCGTAAGCCTTCTCTGATTGGGTTGGAACTCGTAAGCCTTCTCTGATTGGAACTCGTAAGCCTTCTCTGATTGGAACTCGTAAGCCTTCTCTGATTGGAACTCGTAAGCCTTCTCTGATTGGGTTGGAACTCGTAAGCCGTCTCTGATTGGGTTGGAACTCGTAAGCCTTCTCTGATTGGGTTGGAACTCGTAAACCTTCTCTGATTGGGTTGGAACTCGTAAGCCGTCTCTGATTGGGTTGGAATTTGTAAGCCTTCTCTGATTGGGTTGGAACTCGTAAGCCTTCTCTGATTGGAACTCGTAAGCCTTCTCTGATTGGGTTGGAACTCGTAAGCCTTCTCTGATTGGAACTCGTAAGCCTTCTCTGATTGGAACTCGTAAGCCTTCTCTGATTGGAACTCGTAAGCCTTCTCTGATTGGGTTGGAACTCGTAAGCCTTCTCTGATTGGGTTGGAACTCGTAAGCCTTCTCTGATTGGGTTGGAACTCGTAAGCCTTCTCTGATTGGGTTGGAACTCGTAAGCCTTCTCTGATTGGGTTGGAACTCTGATTGGGTTGGAACTCGTGGAAGCCTTCTCTGATTGGGTTGGAACTCGTAAGCCTTCTCTGATTGGGTTGGAACTGATTGGGTGGAAGCCTTCTCTGATTGGGTTGGAACTCGTAAGCCTTCTCTGATTGGGTTGGAACTCGTAAGCCTTCTCTGATTGGGTTGGAACTCGTAAGCCTTCTCTGATTGGGTTGGAACTCGTAAGCCTTCTCTGATTGGGTTGGAACTCGTAAGCCTTCTCTGATTGGGTTGGAACTCGTAAGCCTTCTCTGATTGGGTTGGAACTCGTAAGCCTTCTCTGATTGGGTTGGAACTCGTAAGCCTTCTCTGATTGGAACTCGTAAGCCTTCTCTGGGTTGGAACTCGTAAGCCTTCTCTGATTGGGTTGGAACTTGTAAGCCTTCTCTGATTGGGTTGGAACTCGTAAGCCTTCTCTGATTGGAACTCGTAAGCCTTCTCTGATTGGGTTGGAACTCGTAAGCCTTCTCTGATTGGGTTGGAAGCCTTCTCTGATTGGGTTGGAACCGTAAGCCTTCTCTGGAATTGGCCTTCTCTGTTGGAACTCGTAAGCCTTCTCTGATTGGATTGGAACTCGTAAGCCTTCTCTGATTGGGTTGGAACTCGTAAGCCTTCTCTGATTGGGTTGGAACTCGTAAGCCTTCTCTGATTGGGTTGGAACTCGTAAGCCTTCTCTGATTGGGTTGGAACTCGTAAGCCTTCTCTGATTGGGTTGGAACTCGTAAGCCTTCTCTGATTGGGTTGGAACTCTGATTGGAACTCGTAAGCCTTCTCTGATTGGTAAGCCTTCTCTGATTGGGTTGGAACTCGTAAGCCTTCTCTGATTGGGTTGGAACTCGTAAGCCTTCTCTGGATTGGAATCGTAAGCCTTCTCTGATTGGAACTCGTAAGCCTTCTCTGATTGGAACTCGTAAGCCTTCTCTGATTGGAACTCGTAAGCCTTCTCTGATTGGAACTCGTAAGCCTTCTCTGATTGGGTTGGAACTCGTAAGCCTTCTCTGATTGGGTTGGAACTCGTAAGCCTTCTCTGATTGGGTTGGAACTCGTAAGCCTTCTCTGATTGGGTTGGAACTCGTAAGCCTTCTCTGATTGGGTTGGAACTCGTAAGCCTTCTCTGATTGGGTTGGAACTCGTAAGCCTTCTCTGATTGGGTTGGAACTCGTAAGCCTTCTCTGATTGGAACTCGTAAGCCTTCTCTGATTGGGTTGGAACTCGTAAGCCTTCTCTGATTGGGTTGGAAGCCTTCTCTGATTGGGTTGGAAAGCCTTCTCTGATTGGCCTTCTCTGATTTGGAACTCGTAAGCCTTCTCTGATTGGGTTGGAACTCGTAAGCCTTCTCTGATTGGGTTGGAACTCGTAAGCCTTCTCTGATTGGGTTGGAACTCGTAAGCCTTCTCTGATTGGGTTGGAACTCGTAAGCCTTCTCTGATTGGAACTCGTAAGCCTTCTCTGATTGGAACTCGTAAGCCTTCTCTGATTGGAACTCGTAAGCCTCTCTGATTGGGTTGGAACTGTAAGCCTTCTCTGATTGGGTTGGAACTCGTAAGCCTTCTCTGATTGGGTTGGAACTCGTAAGCCTTCTCTGATTGGGTTGGAACTCGTAAGCCTTCTCTGATTGGGTTGGAACTCGTAAGCCTTCTCTGATTGGGTTGGAACTCGTAAGCCTTCTCTGATTGGGTTGGAACTCGTAAGCCTTCTCTGATTGGAACTCGTAAGCCTTCTCTGATTGGAACTCGTAAGCCTTCTCTGATTGGGTTGGAAGCCTTCTCTGATTGGGTTGGAACTCGTAAGCCTTCTCTGATTGTTGGAACTCGTAAGCCTTCTCTGATTGGGTTGGAACTCGTAAGCCTTCTCTGATTGGGTTGGAACTCGTAAGCCTTCTCTGATTGGGTTGGAACTCGTAAGCCTTCTCTGATTGGGTTGGAACTCGTAAGCCTTCTCTGATTGGGTTGGAACTCGTAAGCCTTCTCTGATTGGGTTGGAACTCGTAAGCTCTTCTCTGATTGGAACTCGGAACTTCTGATTGGATTGGAACTCGTAAGCCTTCTCTGATTTGGAACTCGTAGCCTTCTCTGATTGGAACCTTCTCTGATTGGGTTGGAACTCGTAAGCCTTCTCTGATTGGGTTGGAACTCGTAAGCCTTCTCTGATTGGGTTGGAACTCGTAAGCCTTCTCTGATTGGGTTGGAACTCTCTGATTGGCCTTCTCTGTTGGAACTCGTAAGCCTTCTCTGATTGGGTTGGAACTCGTAAGCCTTCTCTGATTGGGTTGGAACTCGTAAGCCTTCTCTGATTGGGTTGGAACTCGTAAGCCTTCTCTGATTGGGTTGGAACTCGTAAGCCTTCTCTGATTGGGTTGGAACTCGTAAGCCTTCTCTGATTGGGTTGGAACTCGTAAGCCTTCTCTGATTGGAACTCGTAAGCCTTCTCTGATTGGAACTCGTAAGCCTTCTCTGATTGGAACTCGTAAGCCTTCTCTGATTGGGTTGGGAATTGGGTTGGAACGTAAGCCTTCTCTGATTGGGTTGGAACTCGTAAGCCTTCTCTGATTGGGTTGGAACTCGTAAGCCTTCTCTGATTGGGTTGGAACTCGTAAGCCTTCTCTGATTGGGTTGGAACTCGTAAGCCTTCTCTGATTGGGTTGGAACTCGTAAGCCTTCTCTGATTGGGTTGGAACTCGTAAGCCTTCTCTGATTGGGTTGGAACTCGTAAGCCTTCTCTGATTGGGTTGGAACTCGTAAGCCTTCTCTGATTGGGTTGGAACTCGTAAGCCTTCTCTGATTGGGTTGGAACTCGTAAGCCTTCTCTGATTGGGTTGGAACTCGTAAGCCTTCTCTGATTGGGTTGGAACTCGTAAGCCTTCTCTGATTGGGTTGGAACTCGTAAGCCTTCTCTGATTGGGTTGGAACTCGTAAGCCTTCTCTGATTGGGTTGGAACTCGTAGCCTTCTCTGATTGGGTTGGCCTTCTCTGATTGGAACTCGTAAGCCTTCTCTGATTGGGTTGGAACTCGTAAGCCTTCTCTTCTCTGATTGGAACTCGTAAGCCTTCTCTGATTGGAACTAAGTTGGAACCTTCTCTGATTGGAACTCGTAAGCCTTCTCTGATTGGGTTGGAACTCGTAAGCCTTCTCTGATTGGGTTGGAACTCGTAAGCCTTCTCTCTGATTGGGTTGGAACTCGTAAGCCTTCTCTGATTGGGTTGGAACTCGTAAGCCTTCTCTGATTGGAACTCGTAAGCCTTCTCTGATTGGAACTCGTAAGCCTTCTCTGATTGGAACTCGTAAGCCTTCTCTGATTGGGTTGGAACTTGTAAGCCTTCTCTGATTGGGTTGGAACTGTAAGCCTTCTCTGATTGGGTTGGAAGCCTTCTGATTGGGTTGGAACGTAAGCCTTCTCTGATTGGGTTGGAACTCGTAAGCCTTCTCTGATTGGGTTGGAACTCGTAAGCCTTCTCTGATTGGGTTGGAACTCGTAAGCCTTCTCTGATTGGGTTGGAACTCGTAAGCCTTCTCTGATTGGGTTGGAACTCGTAAGCCTTCTCTGATTGGAACTCGTAAGCCTTCTCTGATTGGAACTCGTAAGCCTTCTCTGATTGGGTTGGAACTCGTAAGCCTTCTCTGATTGGGTTGGAACTCGTAAGCCTTCTCTGATTGGGTTGGAACTCGTAAGCCTTCTCTGATTGGGTTGGAACTCGTAAGCCTTCTCTGATTGGGTTGGAACTCGTAAGCCTTCTCTGATTGGGTTGGAACTCGTAAGCCTTCTCTGATTGGGTTGGAACTCGTAAGCCTTCTCTGATTGGGTTGGAACTCGTAAGCC
This sequence comes from Oncorhynchus nerka, assembly GCF_034236695.1. Classification (NCBI taxonomy): domain Eukaryota; kingdom Metazoa; phylum Chordata; class Actinopteri; order Salmoniformes; family Salmonidae; genus Oncorhynchus; species Oncorhynchus nerka. The sequence goes on from NC_088405.1 coordinate 99,988,837, forward strand.
TTCTCTGATTGGGTTGGAACTCGTAAGCCTTCTGATTGATTGGAACTCGTAAGCCTTCTCTGATTGGAACTCGTAAGCCTTCTCTGATTGGGTTGGAACTCGTAAGCCTTCTCTGATTGGGTTGGAACTCGTAAGCCTTCTCTGATTGGGTTGGAACTCGTAAGCCTTCTCTGATTGGGTTGGAACTCGTAAGCCTTCTCTGATTGGGTTGGAACTCGTAAGCCTTCTCTGATTGGGTTGGAACTCGTAAGCCTTCTCTGATTGGGTTGGAACTCGTAAGCCTTCTCTGATTGGAACTCGTAAGCCTTCTCTGATTCTCTGATTGGAACTCGTAAGCCTTCTCTGATTGGGTTGGAACTCGTAAGCCTTCTCTGATTGGGTTGGAACTCGTAAGCCTTCTCTGATTGGGTTGGAACTCGTAAGCCTTCTCTGATTGGGTTGGAACTCGTAAGCCTTCTCTGATTGGGTTGGAACTCGTAAGCCTTCTCTGATTGGGTTGGAACTCGTAAGCCTTCTCTGATTGGGTTGGAACTCGTAAGCCTTCTCTGATTGGAACTCGTAAGCCTTCTCTGATTGGAACTCGTAAGCCTTCTCTGATTGGAACTCGTAAGCCTTCTCTGATTGGAACTCGTAAGCCTTCTCTGATTGGAACTCGTAAGCCTTCTCTGATTTGTAAGCCTTCTCTGATTGGAACTCGTAAGCCTTCTCTGATTGGGTTGGAACTCGTAAGCCTTCTCTGATTGGGTTGGAATTTGTAAGCCTTCTCTGATTGGGTTGGAACTCGTAAGCCTTCTCTGATTGGGTTGGAACTCGTAAGCCTTCTCTGATTGGGTTGGAACTCGTAAGCCTTCTCTGATTGGGTTGGAACTCGTAAGCCTTCTCTGATTGGGTTGGAACTCGTAAGCCTTCTCTGATTGGGTTGGAACTCGTAAGCCTTCTCTGATTGGGTTGGAACTCGTAAGCCTTCTCTGATTGGGTTGGAACTCGTAAGCCTTCTCTGATTGGGTTGGAACTCGTAAGCCTTCTCTGATTGGAACTCGTAAGCCTTCTCTGATTGATTGGAACTCGTAAGCCTTCTCTGATTGGGTTGGAACTCGTAAGCCTTCTCTGATTGGGCCTTCTCTGATTGGGTTGGAACTCGTAAGCCTTCTCTGATTGGGTTGGAACTCGTAAGCCTTCTCTGATTGGGTTGGAACTCGTAAGCCTTCTCTGATTGGGTTGGAACTCGTAAGCCTTCTCTGATTGGGTTGGAACTCGTAAGCCTTCTCTGATTGGGTTGGAACTCGTAAGCCTTCTCTGATTGGGTTGGAACTCGTAAGCCTTCTCTGATTGGGTTGGAACTCGTAAGCCTTCTCTGATTGGGTTGGAACTCGTAAGCCTTCTCTGATTGGGTTGGAACTCGTAAGCCTTCTCTGATTGGGTTGGAACTCGTAAGCCTTCTCTGATTGGGTTGGAACTCGTAAGCCTTCTCTGTTGGAACTCGTAAGCCTTCTCTGATTGGGTTGGAACTCGTAAGCCTTCTCTGATTGGGTTGGAACTCGTAAGCCTTCTCTGATTGGGTTGGAACTCGTAAGCCTTCTCTGATTGGGTTGGAACTCGTAAGCCTTCTCTGATTGGAACTCGTAAGCCTTCTCTGATTGGAACTCGTAAGCCTTCTCTGATTGGGTTGGAACTCGTAAGCCTTCTCTGATTGGGTTGGAACTCGTAAGCCTTCTCTGATTGGAACTCGTAAGCCTTCTCTGATTGGGTTGGAACTCGTAAGCCTTCTCTGATTGGGTTGGAACTCGTAAGCCTTCTCTGATTGGGTTGGAACTCGTAAGCCGTCTCCGATTGGGTTGGAACTCGTAAGCCTTCTCTGATTGGGTTGGAACTCGTAAGCCTTCTCTGATTGGAACTCGTAAGCCTTCTCTGATTGGAACTCGTAAGCCTTCTCTGATTGGGTTGGAACTTGTAAGCCTTCTCTGATTGGGTTGGAACTTGTAAGCCTTCTCTGATTGGGTTGGAACACGTAAGCCTTCTCTGATTGGGTTGGAACTCGTAAGCCTTCTCTGATTGGAACTCGTAAGCCTTCTCTGATTGGAACTCGTAAGCCTTCTCTGATTGGAACTCGTAAGCCTTCTCTGATTGGAACTCGTAAGCCTTCTCTGATTGGAACTCGTAAGCCTTCTCTGATTGGGTTGGAACTCGTAAGCCTTCTCTGATTGGGTTGGAACTCGTAAGCCTTCTCTGATTGGGTTGGAACTCGTAAGCCTTCTCTGATTGGGTTGGAACTCGTAAGCCTTCTCTGATTGGGTTGGAACTCGTAAGCCTTCTCTGATTGGAACTCGTAAGCCTTCTCTGATTGGAACTCGTAAGCCTTCTCTGATTTGGAACTCGTAAGCCTTCTCTGATTGGGTTGGAACTCGTAAGCCGTCTCTGATTGGGTTGGAACTCGTAAGCCTTCTCTGATTGGGTTGGAACTCGTAAGCCTTCTCTGATTGGGTTGGAACTCGTAAGCCTTCTCTGATTGGGTTGGAAACTGATTGGGTTGGAACTCGTAAGCCTTCTCTGATTGATTGGAACTCGTAAGCCTTCTCTGATTTGTAAGCCTTCTCTGATTGGGTTGGAACTCGTAAGCCTTCTCTGATTGGGTTGGAACTCGTAAGCCTTCTCTGATTGGGTTGGAACTCGTAAGCCTTCTCTGATTGGGTTGGAACTCGTAAGCCTTCTCTGATTGGGTTGGAACTCGTAAGCCTTCTCTGATTGGGTTGGAACTCGTAAGCCTTCTCTGATTGGAACTCGTAAGCCTTCTCTGATTGGAACTCGTAAGCCTTCTCTGATTGGGTTGGAACTCTGTAAGCCTTCTCTGATTGGAACTCGTAAGCCTTCTCTGATTGGAACTCGTAAGCCTTCTCTGATTGGGAACTCGTAAGCCTTCTCTGATTGGGTTGGAACTCGTAAGCCTTCTCTGATTGGGTTGGAACTCGTAAGCCTTCTCTGATTGGGTTGGAACTCGTAAGCCTTCTCTGATTGGGTTGGAACTCGTAAGCCTTCTCTGATTGGGTTGGAACTCGTAAGCCTTCTCTGATTGGGTTGGAACTCGTTGGAAGCCTTCTCTGATTGGGTTGGAACTCGTAAGCCTTCTCTGATTGGGTTGGAACTCGTAAGCCTTCTCTGATTGGGTTGGAACTCGTAAGCCTTCTCTGATTGGGTTGGAACTCGTAAGCCTTCTCTGATTGGGTTGGAACTCGTAAGCCTGATTTCTCTGATTGGGTTGGAACTCGTAAGCCTTCTCTGATTGGGTTGGAACTCGTAAGCCTTCTCTGATTGGGTTGGAACTCGTGATTGGAAGCCTTCTCTGATTGGGTTGGAACTCGTAAGCTCTTCTCTGATTGGGTTGGAACTCGTAAGCCTTCTCTGATTGGAACTCGTAAGCCTTCTCTGATTGGAACTCGTAAGCCTTCTCTGATTGGGTTGGAACTCGTAAGCCTTCTCTGATTGGGTTGGAACTCGTAAGCCTTCTCTGATTTGGGTTGGAACTCGTAAGCCTTCTCTGATTGGGTTGGAACTCGTAAGCCTTCTCTGATTGGGTTGGAACTCGTAAGCCTTCTCTGATTGGGTTGGAACTCGTAAGCCTTCTCTAAGCCTTCTCTGATTGGAACTCGTAAGCCTTCTCTGATTGGAACTCGTAAGCCTTCTCTGATTGGGTTGGAACTCGTAAGCCTTCTCTGATTGGGTTGGAACTCGTAAGCCTTCTCTGATTGGGTTGGAACTCGTAAGCCTTCTCTGATTGGGTTGGAACTCGTAAGCCTTCTCTGATTGGGTTGGAACTCGTAAGCCTTCTCTGATTGGGTTGGAACTCGTAAGCCTTCTCTGATTGGGTTGGAACTCGTAAGCCTTCTCTGCCTTCTCTGATTGGAACTAAGCCTTCTCGTAAGCCTTCTCTGATTGGGTTGGAACTCGTAAGCCTTCTCTGATTGGGTTGGAACTCGTAAGCCTTCTCTGATTGGGTTGGAACTCGTAAGCCTTCTCTGATTGGGTTGGAAACTCTGATTGGGTTGGAACTCGTAAGCCTTCTCTGATTGGGTTGGAACTCGTAAGCCTTCTCTGATTGGGTTGGAACTCGTAAGCCTTCTCTGAATTGGGTTGGAACTCGTAAGCCTTCTCTGATTGATTGGAACTCGTAAGCCTTCTCTGATTGGAACTCGTAAGCCTTCTCTGATTGGAACTCGTAAGCCTTCTCTGATTGGGTTGGAACTCGTAAGCCTTCTCTGATTGGGTTGGAACTCGTAAGCCTTCTCTGATTGGGTTGGAACTCGTAAGCCTTCTCTGATTGGAACTCGTAAGCCTTCTCTGATTTGGAACTCGTAAGCCTTCTCTGATTGTTGGAACTCGTAAGCCTTCTCTGATTGGGTTGGAACTCGTAAGCCTTCTCTGATTGGGTCTGATTGGGTTGGAACTCGTAAGCCTTCTCTGATTGGGTTGGAACTCGTAAGCCTTCTCTGATTGGGTTGGAACTCGTAAGCCTTCTCTGATTGGAACTCGTAAGCCTTCTCTGATTGGAACTCGTAAGCCTTCTCTGATTGGGTTGGAACTCGTAAGCCTTCTCTGATTGGGTTGGAACTCGTAAGCCTTCTCTGATTGGGTTGGAACACGTAAGCCTTCTCTGATTGGGTTGGAACTCGTAAGCCTTCTCTGATTGGGTTGGAACTCGTAAGCCTTCTCTGATTGGAACTCGTAAGCCTTCTCTGATTGGGTTGGAACTCGTAAGCCTTCTCTGATTGGGTTGGAACTCGTAAGCCTTCTCCTTCTCTGATTGGGTTGGAACTCGTAAGCCTTCTCTGATTGGGTTGGAACTCGTAAGCCTTCTCTGATTGGGTTGGAACTCGTAAGCCTTCTCTGATTGGGTTGGAAGCCTTCTCTGATTGGGTGGAAGCCTTCTCTGATTGGGTTGGAACTCGTAAGCCTTCTCTGATTGAACTCGTAAGCCTTCTCTGATTGTTGGAACTCGTAAGCCTTCTCTGATTGGGTTGGAACTCGTAAGCCTTCTCTGATTGGGTTGGAACTCGTAAGCCTTCTCTGATTGGGTTGGAACTCGTAAGCCTTCTCTGATTGGGTTGGAAGCCTTCTCTGATTGGAACTAAGCCTTCTCTGATTGGGTTGGAACTCGTAAGCCTTCTCTGATTGGGTTGGAACTCGTAAGCCTTCTCTGATTGGGTTGGAACTCGTAAGCCTTCTCTGATTGGGTTGGAACTCGTAAGCCTTCTCTGATTGTTGGAACTCGTAAGCCTTCTCTGATTGGGTTGGAACTCGTAAGCCTTCTCTGATTGGGTTGGAACTCGTAAGCCTTCTCTGATTGGGTTGGAACTCGTAAGCCTTCTCTGATTGGGTTGGAACTCGTAAGCCTTCTCTGATTGGGTTGGAACTCGTAAGCCTTCCTTGGAACTCTTCTCTGATTGGGTTGGAACTCGTAAGCCTTCTCTGATTGGGTTGGAACTCGTAAGCCTTCTCTGATTGGGTTGGAACTCGTAAGCCTTCTCTGATTCTGAGCCTTCTTGATTGGAACTCGTAAGCCTTCTCTGATTGGGTTAAGCCTTCTCTGATTGGGTTGGAACTCGTAAGCCTTCTCTGATTGGTTGGAAGCCTTCTCTGATTGGGTTGGAACTCTGATTGGGTTGGAACTCGTAAGCCTTCTCTGATTGGGTTGGAACTCGTAAGCCTTCTCTGATTGGAACTCGTAAGCCTTCTCTGATTTGGGTTGGAACTCGTAAGCCTTCTCTGATTGGGTTGGAACTCGTAAGCCTTCTCTGATTGGGTTGGAACTCGTAAGCCTTCTCTGATTGGGTTGGAACTCGTAAGCCTTCTCTGATTGGGTTGGAACTCGTAAGCCTTCTCTGATTTGTAAGCCTTCTCTGATTGGAACTCGTAAGCCTTCTCTGATTGGGTTGGAACTCGTAAGCCTTCTCTGATTGGGTTGGAACTCGTAAGCCTTCTCTGATTGGGTTGGAACTCGTAAGCCTTCTCTGATTGTTGGAACTCGTAAGCCTTTCTGATTGGTTGGAACTCGTAAGCCTTCTCTGATTGGGTTGGAACTCGTAAGCCTTCTCTGATTGGGTTGGAACTCGTAAGCCTTCTCTGATTTGGGAATTCGTAAGCCTTCTCTGATTGGGTTGGAACTCGTAAGCCTTCTCTGATTGGGTTGGAACTCGTAAGCCTTCTCTGATTGGAACTCGTAAGCCTTCTCTGATTGGAACTCGTAAGCCTTCTCTGATTGGAACTCGTAAGCCTTCTCTGATTGGGTTGGAACTCGTAAGCCTTCTCTGATTGGGTTGGAACTCGTAAGCCTTCTCTGATTGGGTTGGAACTCGTAAGCCTTCTCTGATTGGGTTGGAACTCGTAAGCCTTCTCTGATTGGGTTGGAACTCGTAAGCCTTCTCTGATTGGGTTGGAACTCGTAAGCCTTCTCTGATTGGGTTGGAACTCGTAAGCCTTCTCTGATTGGGTTGGAACTCGTAAGCCTTCTCTGATTGGGTTGGAACTCGTAAGCCTTCTCTGATTGGAACTCTGATTAAGCCTTCTCTGATTGGAACTCGTAAGCCTTCTCTGATTGGAACTCGTAAGCCTTCTCTGATTGGGTTGGAACTCGTAAGCCTTCTCTGATTGGGTTGGAACTCGTAAGCCTTCTCTGATTGGGTTGGAACTCGTAAGCCTTCTCTGATTGGGTTGGAACTCTGATTGGAACGTAAGCCTTCTCTGATTGGGTTGGAACTCGTAAGCCTTCTCTGATTGGGTTGGAAAGCCTTCTCTGATTCGGTTGGAACTTGTAAGCCTTCTGATTGGATTGGAACTCGTAAGCCTTCTCTGATTGGAACTCGTAAGCCTTCTCTGATTGGAAGCCTTCTCTGATTGGGTTGGAACTCGATTGGAACTCGTAAGCCTTCTCTGATTGGGTTGGAACTCGTAAGCCTTCTCTGATTGGGTTGGAACTCGTAAGCCTTCTCTGATTGGGTTGGAACTCGTAAGCCTTCTCTGATTTGGCCTTCTCTGTTGGAACTCGTAAGCCTTCTCTGATTGGAACTCGTAAGCCTTCTCTGATTGGGTTGGAACTCGTAAGCCTTCTCTGATTGGGTTGGAACTCGTAAGCCTTCTCTGATTGGGTTGGAACTCGTAAGCCTTCTCTGATTGGGTTGGAACTCTGATTGGGTAAGCCTTCTCTGATTGGGTTGGAACTAAGCCTTCTCTGATTGGGTTGGTAAGCCTTCTCTGATTGGGTTGGAACTCGTAAGCCTTCTCTGATTGGGTTGGAACTCGTAAGCCTTCTCTGATTGGGTTGGAACTCGTAAGCCTGATTTCTCTGATTGGGTTTGGCCTTCTCTGATTGGGTTGGAACTCGTAAGCCTTCTCTGATTGGGTTGGAACTCGTAAGCCTTCTCTGATTGGGTTGGAACTCGTAAGCCTTCTCTGATTGGGTTTGTAAGCCTTCTCTGTTGGAACTCGTAAGCCTTCTCTGATTGGGTTGGAACTCGTAAGCCTTCTCTGATTGGGTTGGAACTCGTAAGCCTTCTCTGATTGGTTGGAACTCGTGGAAGCCTTCTCTGATTGGGTTGGAACTCGTAAGCCTTCTCTGATTGGGTTGGAACTCGTAAGCCTTCTCTGATTGGCCTTCTCTGATTGGGTTGGAACTCGTAAGCCTTCTCTGATTGGGTTGGAACTCGTAAGCCTTCTCTGATTGGAACTCGTAAGCCTTCTCTGATTGGAACTCGTAAGCCTTCTCTGATTGGGTTGGAACTCGTAAGCCTTCTCTGATTGGGTTGGAACTCGTAAGCCTTCTCTGATTGGGTTGGAACTCGTAAGCCTTCTCTGATTGGGTTGGAACTCGTAAGCCTTCTCTGATTGGGTTGGAACTCGTAAGCCTTCTCTGATTGGGTTGGAACTCTGATTGGGTTGGAACCGTAAGCCTTCTCTGATTGGGTTGGAACTCGTAAGCCTTCTCTGATTGGGTTGGAACTCGTAAGCCTTCTCTGATTGGGTTGGAACTCGTAAGCCTTCTCTGATTGGGTTGGAACTCGTAAGCCTTCTCTGATTGGGTTGGAACTCGTAAGCCTTCTCTGATTGGAACTCGTAAGCCTTCTCTGATTGGAACTCGTAAGCCTTCTCTGATTGGAACTCGTAAGCCTTCTCTGATTGGAACTCGTAAGCCTTCTCTGATTGGGTTGGAACTCGTAAGCCTTCTCTGATTGGGTTGGAACTCGTAAGCCTTCTCTGATTGGGTTGGAACTCGTAAGCCTTCTCTGATTGGGTTGGAACTCGTAAGCCTTCTCTGATTGGGTTGGAACTCGTAAGCCTTCTCTGATTGGGTTGGAACTCGTAAGCCTTCTCTGATTGGGTTGGAACTCGTAAGCCTTCTCTGATTGGGTTGGAACTCGTAAGCCTTCTCTGATTGGGTTGGAACTCGTAAGCCTTCTCTGATTGGAACTCGTAAGCCTTCTCTGATTGGAACTCGTAAGCCTTCTCTGATTGGAACTCGTAAGCCTTCTCTGATTGGGTTGGAACTCGTAAGCCTTCTCTGATTGGGTTGGAACTCGTAAGCCTTCTCTGATTGGGTTGGAACTCGTAAGCCTTCTCTGATTGGGTTGGAACTCGTAAGCCTTCTCTGATTGGGTTGGAACTTGTAAGCCTTCTCTGATTGGGTTGGAACTTGTAAGCCTTCTCTGATTGGAACTCGTAAGCCTTCTCTGATTGGGTTGGAACTCGTAAGCCTTCTCTGATTGGGTTGGAACTCGTAAGCCTTCTCTGATTGGGTTGGAACTCGTGGAAAGCCTTCTCTGATTGGGTTGGAACTCGTAAGCCTTCTCTGATTGGGTTGGAACTCGTAAGCCTTCTCTGATTGGGTTGGAACTCGTAAGCCTTCTCTGATTGGGTTGGAACTCGTAAGCCTTCTCTGATTGGGTTGGAACTCGTAAGCCTTCTCTGATTGGAACTCGTAAGCCTTCTCTGATTGGAACTAAGCCTTCTCTGATTGGGTTGGAACTAAGCCTTCTCTGATTGGGTTGGAACTCGTAAGCCTTCTCTGATTGGGTTGGAACTCGTAAGCCTTCTCTGATTGGGTTGGAACTCGTAAGCCTTCTCTGATTGGGTGGGAACTCGTAAGCCTTCTCTGATTGGGTTGGAACTCGTAAGCCTTCTCTGATTGGGTTGGAACTCGTAAGCCTTCTCTGATTGGAACTCGTAAGCCTTCTCTGATTGGAACTCGTAAGCCTTCTCTGATTGGAACTCGTAAGCCTTCTCTGATTGGGTTGGAACTCGTAAGCCTTCTCTGATTGGGTTGGAACTCGTAAGCCTTCTCTGATTGGGTTGGAACTCGTAAGCCTTCTCTGATTGGAACTCGTAAGCCTTCTCTGATTGGAACTCGTAAGCCTTCTCTGATTGGGTTGGAACTCGTAAGCCTTCTCTGATTGGGTTGGAACTCGTAAGCCGTCTCCGATTGGGTTGGAACTCGTAAGCCTTCTCTGATTGGGTTGGAACTCGTAAGCCTTCTCTGATTGGAACTCGTAAGCCTTCTCTGATTGGAACTCGTAAGCCTTCTCTGATTGGAACTCGTAAGCCTTCTCTGATTGGGTTGGAACTTGTAAGCCTTCTCTGATTGGGTTGGAACTTGTAAGCCTTCTCTGATTGGGTTGGAACACGTAAGCCTTCTCTGATTGGGTTGGAACTCGTAAGCCTTCTCTGATTGGGTTGGAACTCGTAAGCCTTCTCTGATTGGGTTGGAACTCGTAAGCCTTCTCTGATTGGGTTGGAACTCGTAAGCCTTCTCTGATTGGGTTGGAACTCGTAAGCCTTATCTGATTGGAACTCGTAAGCCTTCTCTGATTGGAACTCGTAAGCCTTCTCTGATTGGGTTGGAACTCGTAAGCCGTCTCTGATTGGGTTGGAACTCGTAAGCCTTCTCTGATTGGGTTGGAACTCGTAAGCCTTCTCTGATTGGGTTGGAACTCGTAAGCCTTCTCTGATTGGGTTGGAATTGGTAAGCCTTCTCTGATTGGGTTGGAACTCGTAAGCCCTTCTGGAATTGGGTTGGAACTCGTAAGCCTTCTCTGATTGGGTTGGAACTCGTAAGCCTTCTCTGATTGGGTTGGAACTCGTAAGCCTTCTCTGATTGGGTTGGAACTCGTAAGCCTTCTCTGATTGGGTTGGAACTCGTAAGCCTCTGATTGGGTTCTCTGATTGGGTTGGAACTCGTAAGCCTTCTCTGATTGGGTTGGAACTCGTAAGCCTTCTCTGATTGGGTTGGAACTCGTAAGCCTTCTCTGATTGGGTTGGAACTCGTAAGCCTTCTCTGATTGGGTTGGAACTCGTAAGCCTTCTCTGATTGGGTTGGAACTCGTAAGCCTTCTCTGATTGGAACTCGTAAGCCTTCTCTGATTGGAACTCGTAAGCCTTCTCTGATTGGAACTCGTAAGCCTTCTCTGATTGGGTTGGAACTCGTAAGCCTTCTCTGATTGGGTTGGAACTCGTAAGCCTTCTCTGATTGGGTTGGAACTCGTAAGCCTTCTCTGATTGGGTTGGAACTCGTAAGCCTTCTCTGATTGGGTTGGAACTCATAAGCCTTTTCTGATTGGGTTGGAACTCGTAAGCCTTCTCTGATTGGAACTCGTAAGCCTTCTCTGATTGGAACTCGTAAGCCTTCTCTGATTGGAACTCGTAAGCCTTCTCTGATTGGGTTGGAACTCGTAAGCCGTCACTGATTGGGTTGGAACTCGTAAACCTTCTCTGATTGGGTTGGAACTCGTAAGCCTTCTCTGATTGGGTTGGAACTCGTAAGCCGTCTCTGATTGGGTTGGAATTTGTAAGCCTTCTCTGATTGGGTTGGAACTCGTAAGCCTTCTCTGATTGGGTTGGAACTCGTAAGCCTTCTCTGATTGGGTTGGAACTCGTAAGCCTTCTCTGATTGGGTTGGAACTCGTAAGCCTTCTCTGATTGGGTTGGAACTCATAAGCCTTTTCTGATTGGGTTGGAACTCGTAAGCCTTCTCTGATTGGAACTCGTAAGCCTTCTCTGATTGGAACTCGTAAGCCTTCTCTGATTGGAACTCGTAAGCCTTCTCTGATTGGGTTGGAACTCGTAAGCCGTCTCTGATTGGGTTGGAACTCGTAAACCTTCTCTGATTGGGTTGGAACTCGTAAGCCTTCTCTGATTGGGTTGGAACTCGTAAGCCGTCTCTGATTGGGTTGGAAGCCTTCTCTCTGATTGGGTTGGAACTCGTAAGCCTTCTCTGATTGGAACTCGTAAGCCTTCTCTGATTGGGTTGGAACTCGTAAGCCGTCTCTGATTGGGTTGGAACTCGTAAGCCGTCTCTGATTGGGTTGGAACTCGTAAGCCTTCTCTGATTGGGTTGGAACTCGTAAGCCTTCTCTGATTGGGTTGGAACTCGTAAGCCTTCTCTGATTGGGTTGGAACTCGTAAGCCTTCTCTGATTGAGTTGGAACTCGTAAGCCGTCTCTGATTGGGTTGGAATTTGTAAGCCTTCTCTGATTGGGTTGGAACTTGTAAGCCTTCTCTGATCGGAACTCGTAAGCCGTCTCTGATTGGGTTGGAACTCGTAAGCCGTCTCTGATTGGGTTGGAACTCGTAAGCCGTCTCTGATTGGGTTGGAACTCGTAAGCCTTCTCTGATTGGAACTCGTAAGCCTTCTCTAATTGGGTTGGAACTCGTAAGCCTTCTCTGATTGGGTTGGAACTCGTAAGCCTTCTCTGATTGGGTTGGAACTCGTAAGCCTTCTCTGATTGGGTTGGAACTCGTAAGCCGTCTCTGATTGGGTTGGAATTTGTAAGCCTTCTCTGATTGGGTTGGAACTCGTAAGCCTTCTCTGATTGGGTTGGAACTCGTAAGCCTTCTCTGATTGAGTTGGAACTCGTAAGCCGTCTCTGATTGGGTTGGAATTTGTAAGCCTTCTCTGATTGGGTTGGAACTCGTAAGCCTTCTCTGATTGGAACTCGTAAGCCGTCTCTGATTGGGTTGGAACTCGTAAGCCGTCTCTGATTGGGTTGGAACTCGTAAGCCTTCTCTGATTGGAACTCGTAAGCCTTCTCTAATTGGGTTGGAACTCGTAAGCCTTCTCTGATTGGGTTGGAACTCGTAAGCCTTCTCTGATTGGGTTGGAACTCGTAAGCCTTCTCTGATTGGGTTGGAACTCGTAAGCCGTCTCTGATTGGGTTGGAATTTGTAAGCCTTCTCTGATTGGGTTGGAACTCGTAAGCCTTCTCTGATTGGAACTCGTAAGCCTTCTCTGATTGGGTTGGAACTCGTAAGCCTTCTCTGATTGGGTTGGAACTCGTAAGCCTTCTCTGATTGGGTTGGAACTCGTAAGCCTTCTCTGATTGGGTTGGAACTCGTAAGCCTTCTCTGATTGGGTTGGAACTCGTAAGCCTTCGCTGTTGGCGCCATCTTTCACACATGATTGACTGTTTGATAGACTGACTGACTGACTGTTTGATAGACTGACTGACTGACCGTTTGATAGACTGACTGACTGACTGTTTGATAGACTGACTGACTGACTGTTTGATAGACTGACTGACTGTTTGACAGACTGACTGACTGTTTGATAGACTGACTAACTGACTGTTTGATAGACTGACTGACTGTTTGACAGACTGACTGACTGTTTGATAGACTGACTAACTGACTGTTTGATAGACTGACTGACTGTTTGACTGACTGACTGACTTTGATAGACTGACTAACTGACTGTTTGATAGACTGACTGACCGTTTGACTGACTGACTGTTTGATAGACTGACTGACTGTTTGACTGACTGACTGACTTTGATAGACTGACTGACTGACTGTTTGATAGACTCACTGACCGTTTGATAGACTGACTGACTGTTTGATTGACTGACTGTTTGATAGACTGACTGACTGTTTGATAGACTGACTGACTGACTGTTTGATAGACTGACTGACTGTTTGATAGACTGACTGACTGTTTGATAGACTGACTGTTTGATAGACTGACTGACTGACTGACTGTTTGATAGGCTGACTGACTGACCGTTTGATAGACTGACTGACTGTTTGCTAGACTGACTGACTGACTGTTTGATAGACTGACTGACTGACTGTTTGATAGACTGACTTACTGTTTGATAGACTGACTGACTGTTTGATAAACTGACTGACTGTTTGATTGACTGACTGACCGTTTGATAGCCTGGTTGACTGACCGTTTGACAGACTGGTCAGGTACTCACTCTGTGTCGACGCCATGGGAGATAGGGCTGCCGGGGACAACAACCCCACCTGTCCTAACTGCCCCCCCAGCTGTAACCCCTGCCCCAGCTCCACAGAGTGCTTCCTACTCAGAGACTGGGGCTTGGCTGAGCCGGGGCCTGTTCCTGGGGGGGGGGCGTAAGACACTTAAGGAGACCACTGGTAGCCTGGGCTGAACTATACAGGTTACCTGGGGAGAGGAGAGGGGGAAGAGAGAGAGGAGGAAGAGAGGAGAGGAGGGAGAGAGAAGAGGAGGAAGAGAGGGAGGAGGGAGAGAGGAGAGGAGGAAGAGAGGAGAGGAGGAAGAGAGGAGAGGAGGGAGAGAGGAGAGGAGGAAGAGAGAGAGATGGGAGAAAGTAGAAGCACCAATCAGATGTCAAGTAGAGAAGAACAACTCTCTGGAATGAGATGCAGCCGCAGACCTCCAGGCTGGTTAGAGAGAGAGGGGGGGGGGGTAACCTGAGGAGCTGCTGCCCGACCCGGAGGGTAGTTTGATGGGGGGAGGCCGGTGCTTCACCCCCTTCCCCAACACACCTGGCGACTGAACCAAGGCTGATAGACCATCCACCTGGGGACACACAAAGGGCATTAGGTGAATCAACAACAAGCTCTGTCTCTCTGTCAGGCTGAGAGTTGGTTCTACAGTGTGTTGTGGTGTGTCTCTCTGCCAGGCTGAGAGTTGATTCTACAGTGTGTTGTGGTGTGTCTCTCTGCCAGGCTGAGAGTTGGTTCTACAGTGTGTTGTGGTGTGTCTCTCTACTGGCTGAGAGTTGGTTCTACAGTGTGTTGTGGTGTGTACCCCTGTCTCTCTGCCAGGCTGAGAGTTGGTTCTACAGTGTGTTTTGGTGTGTACCTCTGCCAGGCTGAGAGTTGGTTCTACAGTGTGTTGTGGTGTGTCTCTCTGCCAGGCTGAGAGTTGGTTCTACAGTGTGTTGTGGTGTGTCTCTCTGCCAGGCTGAGAGTTGGTTCTACAGTGTGTTGTGGTGTGTCTCTCTGCCAGGCTGAGAGTTGGTTCTACAGTGTGTTGTGGTGTGTACCTCTGTCTCTCTGCCAGGCTGAGAGTTGGTTCTACAGTGTGTTGTGGTGTGTACCCCTGTCTCTCTACTGGCTGAGAGTTGGTTCTACAGTGTGTTGTGGTGTGTCTCTCTGCCAGGCTGAGAGTTGGTTCTACAGTGTGTTGTGGTGTGTACCTCTGCCAGGCTGAGAGTTGGTTCTACAGTGTGTTGTGGTGTGTAGCTCTGTCTCTCTGCCAGGCTGAGAGTTGGTTCTACAGTGTGTTGTGGTGTGTCTCTCTGCCAGGCTGAGAGTTGGTTCTACAGTGTGTTGTGGTGTGTCTCTCTACTGGCTGAGAGTTGGTTCTACAGTGTGTTGTGGTGTGTCTCTCTGCCAGGCTGAGAGTTGGTTCTACAGTGTGTTGTGGTGTGTCTCTCTGCCAGGCTGAGAGTTGGTTCTACAGTGTGTTGTGGTGTGTACCTCTGTCTCTCTGCCAGGCTGAGAGTTGGTTCTACAGTGTGTTGTGGTGTGTACCTCTGTCTCTCTGCCAGGATGAGAGTTGGTTCTACAGTGTGTTGTGGTGTGTACCTCTGTCTCTCTACTGGCTGAGAGTTGGTTCTACAGTGTGTTGTGGTGTGTACCTCTGTCTCTCTGCCAGGCTGAGAGTTGGTTCTACAGTGTGTTGTGGTGTGTACCTCTGTCTCTCTACTGGCTGAGAGTTGGTTCTACAGTGTGTTGTGGTGTGTCTCTCTACTGGCTGAGAGTTGGTTCTACAGTGTGTTGTGGTGTGTACCTCTGTCTCTCTACTGGCTGAGAGTTGGTTCTACAGTGTGTTGTGGTGTGTCTCTCTACAGGCTGAGAGTTGGTTCTACAGTGTGTTGTGGTGTGTACCTCTACTGGCTGAGAGTTGGTTCTACAGTGTGTTGTGTTGTGTCTCTCTACAGGCTGAGAGTTGGTTCTACAGTGTGTTGTGGTGTGTACCTCTACTGGCTGAGAGTTGGTTCTGTCCTGATTCTGGTTCTGATGCCTGAGTTCCGAGACATTTTCACCTGGCACTTCACACACCTTTATAGATAGAAACCTGGAACACACACACACACGTCAACGCCCTACAACACAGCCAACGCCCTACAACACAGTCAACACCCTACAACGCAGTCAACGCAGTCAACGCCCCACAACACAGTCAACACAGTCAACGCCCTACAACACAGTCACGCTACAAACATAGTCAACGCCAACACAGTCCTAGTCAACATAGTCACGCCTACAACACAGTCAACGCGCCCTACAACACAGTCACGCCCTACAATACAGCCAACACAGTCAACGCCCTACAACACAGTTAATATAGTCAACGCCCTACAACACAGCCAACGCCTACAACACAGTCAACGCCCCAAAACAATACAGCCAACACAGCCAACGCTCCCCACAACACAGTCAACGCCCTAACACACAACACAGTCAACGCCCTACAACACAGCCAACACCCTACAACACAGTCAACGCCCCAAAACACAGTCAACGCCCTACAACACAGCCAACGCAGTCAACGCCCTCCCAGTCAACACAGTCAACGCCCTACAACACAGTCACAGCCTACAAACAGTCAACACAGTCAACGCCCTACAACACAGTCAACGCCCTACAACACAGTCAACGCCCCACCACACAGTACAACACAACACAGTCAACGCCCTACACACAGTCAACGCCCCCACACAGTCAACGCCACCCTACAACACAACGCAGTCAACGCCCTACAACGCAGTCAACACAGTCAACGCCCTACAACACAGTCAACGCCCTACAAACAGTCAACACAGTCAACGCCCTACAACACAGTCAACGCCCTACAACACAGTCAACGCCCCACAACACAGTCAACGCCCTACAACACAGTCAACTCCCTACAACACAGTCAACGCCCTACAACACAGTCAACGCCCCACAATACAGTCAACGCCCTACAACACAGTCAAAGCCCTACAACACAGTCAACGCGGTCAACGCCCTACAACGCAGTCAACGCCCTACAACGCAGTCAATGCCCTACAACACAGTCAACGCCCTACAACACAGTCAACGCCCCACTACACAGTCAACACAGTCAACGCCATACAACACAGTCAATGCCTTACAATACAGTCAACAGTCAACGCCCTACAATACAGTCAACTCAGTCAACGCCCTACAACACAGTCAACAGAGTCAACGCCCTACAACGCAGTCAGCGCCCCACAACGCAGTCAACACCCCACAACTCAGTCAACGCCCTACAACACAGTCAACGCCCTACAACACAGTCAACGCCCTACAACACAGTCAACGCCCTACAACACAGTCAACGCCCTACAACACAGTCAACGCCCTACAACACAGCCAACGCCCTACAACACAGTCAACACCCTACAACACAGTCAACGCAGTCAACGCCCCACAACACAGTCAACACAGTCAACACGGTCAACGCCCTACAACACAGTCAATGCCCTACAACATAGTCAACGCAGTCAACGCCCTACAACACAGTCAACACAGTCAACGCCCTACAACACAGTCAACACCCTACAACACAGTCAACGCCCTACAACACAGTCAACGCAGTCAACACCCTACAACACAGTCAACGCCCTACAACACAGCCAACACAGTCAACGCCCTACAACACAGTCAACGCCCTACAACACAGCCAATGCCCCACAACACAGTCAACACAGTCAACACCCTACAACACAGCCAATGCCCCACAACACAGTCAACACAGTCAACACAGTCAACGCCCTACAACACAGTCAACGCCCACAACAAGTCACAGTCAACGCCCTACAACACAGTCAACGCCCTACAACACAGTCAACGCCCTACAAATACAGCTAACACAGTCAACGCCCTACAACCCAGTTAACGCCCTACAACACAGTCAACACAGTCAACGCCCTACAACACAGTCAACGCCCAATCAACGCCCTACAACACAGTCAACGCCTACAACAAGTCAACAGCTACAACACAGTCAACGCCCTACAACACAGTCAACACAGTCAACGCCACAGTCAACACAGTCAACGCCCTACAACACAGCCAACACCCTACAACACAACACAGTCAACGCCCAAAACACAGTCAACGCCCTACACAGCCAGCAGTCAACGCTTTACAGTCAACACAGTCAACGCCCTACAACGCAGTCAACGCTACAACAAGTCACAGTCAACACAGTCAACGCCCTACAACACAGTCAACGCCTCAAACGCCAACGCCCTACAACACAGTCAACGCCCCACTACACAGTCAACGCCCACAGTCAACGCCCTACAACGCTAGTCAACGCCCTACAACAGTCAACGCCCTACAAACACAGTCAACACAGTCAACGCCCTACAACACAGTCAACGCCCTACAACACAGTCAACACAGTCAACGCCCTACAACACAGTCAACGCCCTACAACATAGTCAACGCCCAATACAACACAGTCAACGCTTTATACAACACAGTCAACGTCCTACGCCCTGTCCACACAGTCAACAAGAGTAACGCCTACAACACAGTCAACGCCCCACAACACAGTCAACGCCCTACAACACAGTCAACACAGTCAACGCCATACAACGCAGTCAACGCCCTACAACACAGTCAACGCCCTACAACACAGTCAACGCAGTCAACGCCCTACAACGCAGTCAACGCCCTACAACACAGTCAACGCCCTACAACACAGTCAACACCCTACAACACAGTCAACGCCCCACTACACAGTCAACACAGTCAACTCCCTACAACACAGTCAACGCCTTACAATACAGTCAACACAGTCAACGCCCTACAACAGTCAGCCCCTACAACACAGTCAACGCCCAACAAGTACAGTCAACACAGTCAACGCCCTACAACCCAGTCAACGCCCCACAACGCAGTCAACGCCCCACAACTCAGTCAACGCCCTACAACACAGTCAACAGAGTCAACGCCCTACAACACAGTCAACGCCCTACAACACAGTCAACGCCCTACAACACATTCAACGCCCTACAACACAGTCAACGCCCTACAACACAGTCAACGCCCTACAACGCAGTCAGCGCCCCACAACGCAGTCAACGCCCCACAACTCAGTCAATGCCCTACAACGCAGTCAACGCCCTACAACAAAGTCAACGCCCTACAACACAGTCAACGCCCTACAACACAGTCAACGCCCCACTACACAGTCAACGCCCCACTACACAGTCAACACAGTCAACGCCATACAACACAGTCAACGCCTTACAATACAGTCAACACAGTCAACGCCCTACAATACAGTCAACACAGTCAACGCCCTACAATACAGTCAACGCCCCACAACGCAGTCAACGCCCCACAACTCAGTCAACGCCCTACAACACAGTCAACAGAGTCAACGCCCTACAACGCAGTCAGCGCCCCACAACGCAGTCAACGCCCCACAACTCAGTCAACGCCCTACAACACAGTCAACGCCCTACAACACAGTCCACGCCCTACAACACAGTCAACGCCCTACAACACAGTCAACGCCCTACAACGCATTCAACGCCCTACAACGCAGTCAACGCCCTACAACGCAGTCAGCGCCCCACAACGCAGTCAACGCCCCACAACTCAGTCAACGCCCTACAACACAGTCAACGCCCTACAACACAGTCCACGCCCTACAACACAGTCAACGCCCTACAACACAGTCAACGCCCTACAACACAGTCAACACAGTCAACGCCCCACAACGCAGTCAACGCCCCACAACTTAGTCAACGCCCTACAACACAGTCAACGCCCCACAACTCAGTCAACGTCCTACAACACAGTCCACGCCCTACAACACAGTCAACGCCCTACAACACAGTCAACGCCCTACAACACAGTCAACACAGTCAGCGCCCCACAACGCAGTCAACGCCCCACAACTCAGTCAACGCCCTACAACACAGTCAACACCCTACAACACAGTCCACGCCCTACAACACCGTCAACGCCCTACAACACAGTCAACGCCCTACAACACAGTCAACACAGTCAACGCCCTACAACACAGTCAACGCCCTACAACACAGTCAACGCCCTACAACACAGTCAACACAGTCAACGCCCCACAACGCAGTCAACGCCCCACAACTTAGTCAACGCCCTACAACACAGTCAACGCCCTACAACACAGTCAACGCCCTACAACACAGTCAACACAGTCAACGCCCTACAACACAGTCAACGCCCTACAACACAGTCAACACAGTCAACGCCATACAACACAGTCAACGCCCTACAACACAGTCAACGCCCTACAACACAGTCAACGCCCTACAACACAGTCAACGCCCTACAACACAGTCAACGCCCTACAATACAGCCAACACAGTCAACGCCCTACAACACAGTCAACACAGTCAACGCCCTGCAACACAGTCAACGCCCTACAACACAGCCAACACCCTACAACACAGTCAATGCCCCAAAACACAGTCAACGCCCTACAAAGCAGTCAACGCCCTACAACGCAGTCAACGCCCCACAACGCAGTCAACGCCCCACTACACAGTCAACACAGTCAACGCCCTACAAAAACAGTCAACGCCCTACAACACAGTCAACGCCCCACTACACAGTCAACACAGTCAACGCCCTACAACGCAGTCAACGCCCTACAACGCAGTCAACGCCCCACAACACAGTCAACACCCTACAACACAGTCAACACAGTCAACGCCCTACAACGCAGT
Source organism: Oncorhynchus nerka (assembly GCF_034236695.1). Taxonomy (NCBI): domain Eukaryota; kingdom Metazoa; phylum Chordata; class Actinopteri; order Salmoniformes; family Salmonidae; genus Oncorhynchus; species Oncorhynchus nerka. The sequence goes on from NC_088405.1 coordinate 100,008,822, forward strand.
CAACGCCCTACAACACAGTCAACGCCCTACAACACAGTCAACACAGTCAACGCCCTACAACACAGTCAACGCCCTACAACACAGTCAACGCCCCACAACACAGTCAACGCCCTACAAAACAGTCAACGCCCTACAACACAGTCAACGCCCCACAACACAGTCAACGCCCTACAACACAGTCAACGCCCTACAACACAGTCAACGCAGTCAACGCCCTAAAACACAGTCAACGCCCTACAACACAGTCAACGCCCAACACAGTCAACACAGTCAACGCCCTAAAACACAGTCAATGCCCTACAACACAGTCAACGCCCCACTACACAGTCAACGCCCTACAACACAGCCAACGCCCTACAACACAGCCAACGCCCTACAACACAGTCAACGCCCTACAACACAGTCAACGCCCTACAACGCAGTCAACACAGTCAACGCCCTACAACATGATGAGAGAGAGAGGATGAGGAGACGGGAGATGAGGAGACATGAGAGAAGGAGAAATGAGAGGAGGACAAGAGAGGAGAGATGAGGAGGAGGACAAGAGAGGAGAGATGAGGAGGAGGTCAAGAGAGGAGAGATGAGAGGAGGGAAAAGGGGAGAAGAGAGGAGGTGGGGGAGAAAGGGAGAGCGGAAGAGAGAGGATGGAAAGAGAAGGGGGATAGATGAAGAGGGTGGTGATAAGGGGGATAGATGAAGAGGGAGGTGATAAGGGAGGATAGATGAAGAGGGAGGTGATAAGGGAGGATAGATGAAGAGGGGGGTGATAAGGGAGGATAGATGAAGAGGGAGGTGATAAGGGGGATAGATGAAGAGGGAGGTGATAAGGGAGGATAGATGAAGAGGGAGGTGATAAGGGAGGATAGATGAAGAGGGAGGTGATAAGGGGGATAGATGAAGAGGGAGGTGATAAGGAGGATAGATGAAGAGGAAGGGGGGATAGATGAAGAGGGAGGTGATAAGGGAGGATAGATGAAGAGGGAGGTGATAAGGGGGATAGGTGAAGAGGGAGGTGATAAGGGAGGATAGATGAAGAGGGAGGTGATAAGGGGGGATAGATGAAGAGGGAGGTGGGATAGATGAAGAGGGAGGTGATAAGGGAGGATAGATGAAGAGGGAGGTGATAAGGGAGCATAGATGAAGAGGGAGGTGATAAGGGAGGATAGATGAAGAGGGCAGTGATAAGGTGATAAGGGAGGATAGATGAAGAGGGAGGTGATAAGGGAGGATAGATGAAGAGGGAGGTGATAAGGGAGGATAGATGAAGAGGGAGGTGATAAGGGAGGATAGATGAAGAGGGAGGTGATAAAGGAGGATAGATGAAGATAAGGGAGGAACATGCAAGAAGGGTGGAGGGGGAGAGGAAAGGAGAAGAGAGGAAAAGAAGTGAAGATGAAGATGAAGGGGATGATGAGAAAAGAGCAGGTAAATTAAATAAATCAGATGTGAGATCCCCATCACTGAATCTCAGAACATTTCAGAACATTTCTCAGTGTTCCTGTACCATCTTGTTGGTGTGATCAGGTTCGTATGACCTCGGTAACCTCGGTAACTCACCTGTGTCCATTTGTGGTGGTCACTGGTCATGGCATGGACGTCACAGATCAGTGTCTGGGGATAGCAGGGTCAAAGGTCAGAATTTAGTATCCAACACGTTCCAAGCTGTACTGATTGACGATACTCCTTTTTTCTCCCCAATTTTGTAGTTTCCAATTGGTAGTTACAGTCTTGTCCCATCGCTGCAACTACCGTACGGACTGGGGAGAGACGAAGGACGAGAGCCACGCGTCCTAGGAAACATGACCCTGCCAAGCCACACTGCTTCTTGACACGCTGCTCGCTTAAACCGGAAGCCAGACGCACCAATGTGTCGGAGGAGACACCATCGAGTCGGCGACCGAAATCAGCTTGCAGGGTCACGGCCCGCCACAAGGAGTCGCTAGAGCGAGATGAGACGAGGAAATCCCGGCCGGCCAAACCCTCCCCCAACCCGGATGACGCTGGCCCAATTGTGCACCGCCTCATGGGTCTCCCTGTCACGGCCGGCTGTAACGCAGCCTGGGATCAAACCCGGGTCTGTAGTGACGCCGCAAGCACTACGATGCAGTGGCTCAGAGCGCTGCGCCACTCGGGAGGCCTTCTGCACTTCATTCTGATAGCAAATCATCACCACTCTGACATAACGATCAGGTTCTACTGACATACAGCACCAGTCAAAAGTTTGGACACAACTACTCATTCAAGGATTTTTCTTTATTTTTGACTATTTTCTACATTGTAGAATAATAGTGAAGACATCAGAACTATGAAATAACACATATGGACTCATGTAGTAACCAAAAAAAAAAGTGTTAAACAAATCAAAATATATTTTATATTTGTGATTTCTCAAATAGACACCCTTTGCCTTGATGACAGCTTTGCACACTCTTGGTATTCTCTCAACCAGTTTCATGAGGTAACCTGGAATGCATTTCAATTAACAGGTGTGCCTTGTTAAAAGTATATTTTCTAGAGTGTTCTCCTGGTTCTTACCTGCATGGTGTCTGTTCTACCCATTAATGTCTATGGTTCTAGAGCAATGGTATTCAAAGTGGGGGTATGTGTGTGTGTGTGTGTGTGTGTAAGTCTATGGGTATCTACTAGCATGCTAACAGATATGCCCATAGATCCCCAGTTATTACACTAACGCTAGTTAGCATTGGCTCACGAAACTACCTTCATACTGGACAGAGACATTTCCAAAATCATGAAGTATCCCTTTAAGGTTGTGTTGTTCGATTCGGGGTCGGGTCCCCGCTGAAAAAGGTTTGAGTACCACTGTTTTCCAGCTTCTCACCTGCATCGTGTCTGCTCTTTACGTTATATTTCTGATAGTTCCTACCTGCATGGTGGGTCGTAGCAGGACGTGTCTGCTCTGGAAGGAGGGCATCTTAGTGTTGCCAGACTGTCTGTAGTCTCGGACCTCAGCTACCACACAGCCACAGTGGAAGATGTTCACCTGGACAAGGAGCCAGAGGGGGGGGGGGGGGACAAGGAGCCAGAGGGGGGGAGAAAGGAGTCAGAGGGGGGGACAAGGAGCCAGAGGGGGGACAAGGAGTCAGAGGGGGCAAGGAGCCAGAGGGGGGGACAAGGAGCCAGAGGGGGGGGACAAGGAGTCAGAGGGGGGGACAAGGAGTCAGAGGGGGGGGACAAGGAGTCAGAGGGGGACAAGGAGTCAGAGGGGGGGGGACAAGGAGTCAGAGGGGCGGGGACAAGGAGTCAGAGGGAGGGGGACAAGGAGTCAGAGGGAGGGGGACAAGGAGTCAGAGGGAGGGGGACAAGGAGTCAGAGGGGGGACAAGGAGCCAGAGGGGGACAAAGAGCCAGAGGGGAGGGGGACAAGGAGTCAGAGGGGGGGACAAGGAGCCAGAGGGGGGGACAAAGAGCCAGAGGGGAGGGGCCAAAGAGCCAGAGGGGGGCCAAGGAGTCAGAGGGGGAGGGGACAAGGAGTCAGAGGGGGGACAAGGAGTCAGAGGGGGGACGAGGAGTCAGAGGGGGGGGACGAGGAGTCAGGGGGGACGAGGAGTCAGAGGGGGGACAAGGAGTCAGAGGGGGGACAAGGAGCCAGAGGGGGGGGGACAAGGAGCCAGAGGGGGGAAAGGAGTCAGAGGGGGGGACAAGGAGCCAGAGGGGGGGACAAAGAGCCAGAGGGGGGCAAAGAGCCAGAGGGGGGCCAAGGAGTCAGAGGGGAGGGGACAAGGAGTCAGAGGGGGGGGGGCAAGGAGTCAGAGGGGGGGGACGAGGAGCCAGGGGGGACAAGGAGCCAGAGGGGGACAAGGAGCCAGAGGGGGACAAGGAGTCAGAGGGGGGGACAAGGAGCCAGAGGGGGGGGACAAGGAGCCAGAGGGGGGACACACGGAGCCAGAGGGGGGACAAGGAGCCAGAGGGGGGGGACAAGGAGTCAGAGGGACCTGGGACTTCTCTAAGAGATCCACCAGGAGAGGAGGAACACACACCTGGGACTACTCAGGATAGGAGGAACACACACCTGGGACTTCTCTAAGAGATCCACCAGGATAGGAGGAACACACACCTGGGACTACTCAGGATAGGAGGAACACACACCTGGGACTACTCAGGATAGGAGGAACACACACCTGGGACTTCTAAGAGATCCACCAGGATAGGAGGAACACACACCTGGGACTACTCAGGATAGGAGGAACACACACCTGGGACTTCTCAGGATAGGAGGAACACACACCTGGGACTACTCAGGATAGGAGGAACACACACCTGGGACTACTCAGGATAGGAGGAACACACACCTGGGACTACTCAGGATAGGAGGAACACACACCTGGGACTACTCAGGATAGGAGGAACACACACCTGGGACTACTCAGGATAGGAGGAACACACACCTGGGACTACTCAGGATAGGAGGAACACACACCTGGGACTTCTCTAAGAGATCCACCAGGATAGGAGGAACACACACCTGGGACTTCTCTAAGAGATCCACCAGGATAGGAGGAACACACACCTGGGACTTCTCTAAGAGATCCACCAGGATAGGAGGAAGCTCCTCGGCGTCCAGGTACTCCAACAGCTGTCCTTCCTCATATGGCAGACGGATCGTCTCAGAGTCTAACAAACAAAATCAAACAAACATAAACATCCTTCCAAAATGAAACATACAGTACCTCAGATATTCAATGATACCTACATACAGTGTGGTGTCGTCAGCATATACTGTGTGTGTGATTTTAAGGGTTCGGTTAGGATCGATTGATCGCGGACTCTCACCAGATCCATTCTTGCCGAGGAGCATGAGGGAGTATCCCTTTACCCCGGGGTAAAGGTTGACCACCAGACAAGACACTGACTCCTGAGACACCAGCTTCTCCAGCAGGTTGACCACCAGACAAGACACTGACTCCTGAGACACCAGCTTCTCCAGCAGGTTGACCACCAGACAAGACACTGACTCCTGAGACACCAGCTTCTCCAGCAGGTTGACCACAAGACAAGACACTGACTCCTGAGACACCAGCTTCTCCAGCAGGTTGACCACCAGACAAGACACTGACTCCTGAGACACCAGCTTCTCCAGCAGGTTGACCACCAGACAAGACACTGACTCCTGAGACACCAGCTTCTCCAGCAGGTTGACCACCAGACAAGACACTGACTCCTGAGACACCAGCTTCTCCAGCAGGTTGACCACAAGACAAGACACTGACTCCTGAGACACCAGCTTCTCCAGCAGGTTGACCACCAGACAAGACACTGACTCCTGAGACACCAGCTTCTCCAGCAGGTTGACCACAAGACAAGACACTGACTCCTGAGACACCAGCTTCTCCAGCAGGTTGACCACCAGACAAGACACTGACTCCTGAGACACCAGCTTCTCCAGCAGGTTGACCACAAGACAAGACACTGACTCCTGAGACACCAGCTTCTCCAGCAGGTTGACCACCAGACAAGACACTGACTCCTGAGACACCAGCTTCTCCAGCAGGTTGACCACCAGACAAGACACTGACTCCTGAGACACCAGCTTCTCCAGCAGGTTGACCACCAGACAAGACACTGACTCCTGAGACACCAGCTTCTCCAGCAGGTTGACCACAAGACAAGACACTGACTCCTGAGACACCAGCTTCTCCAGCAGGTTGACCACCAGACAAGACACTGACTCCTGAGACACCAGCTTCTCCAGCAGGTTGACCACCAGACAAGACACTGACTCCTGAGACACCAGCTTCTCCAGCAGGTTGACCACCAGACAAGACACTGACTCCTGAGACACCAGCTTCTCCAGCAGGTTGACCACAAGACAAGACACTGACTCCTGAGACACCAGCTTCTCCAGCAGGTTGACCACCAGACAAGACACTGACTGACCTGAGACACCAGCTTCTCCAGCAGGTTGACCACAAGACAAGACACTGACTCCTGAGACACCAGCTTCTCCAGCAGGTTGACCACCAGACAAGACACTGACTCCTGAGACACCAGCTTCTCCAGCAGGTTGACCACCAGACAAGACACTGACTCCTGAGACACCAGCTTCTCCAGCAGGTTGACCACCAGACAAGACACTGACTCCTGAGACACCAGCTTCTCCAGCAGGTTGACCACAAGACAAGACACTGACTCCTGAGACACCAGCTTCTCCAGCAGGTTGACATTCCTACGCAGCTTCTAACCAGGAAGAACAGAACGACAACCAATCAACGATCACTAAATGATAGAGGCGTATCAATTCAAAGATGCATTCAAACTCCTATGCAGCCTCTACACAGGGAAGGACATGAACCAATCAATTCAATGACTCGGACATAATCATTAACAATAAATATTATTGGATGATTGATCACAATCCATTGGCATTACCAAACATCTTCTAACCAGGACGAACAGGACAACAGTATTCAATCATCATTCACTGATTACAGGAACAATGAATACTGACACGCAGGATGATTCATTCACAGTCCTTCTGAATGGGGAGACGATAGGAAAATCCTCTTCAACTAACCGGTACCCCCTGTATATAGTCTCCACACTGACTCTGTACCGGTACCCCCTGTATATAGCCTCCACACTGACTCTGTACCGGTTCCCCTGTATATAGCCTCCACATTGACTCAGTACCGGTACCCCCTGTATATAGCCTCAACGTTGACTCTGTACCGGTATCCCCTGTATATAGTCTCCACACTGACTCTGTACCGGTACCCCCTGTATATAGCCTCCACACTGACTCTGTACCGGTACCCCCTGTATATAGCCTCCACATTGACTATGTACCGGTTCCCCCTGTATTTAGCCTCCACATTGACTCAGTACCGGTACCCCCTGTATATAGCCTCCACATTGACTCTGTACCGTAACACCCTGTATATAGCCTCCACATTGCCTCTGTACCGGTACCCCTTGTATATAGTCTCCACATTGACTCTGTACCGTAATACCCTGTATATAGCCTCCACACTGACTCTGTACCGGTACCCCCTGTATATAGCCTCCACATTGACTCTGTACCGGTACCCCCTGTATATAGCCTCCACATTGACTCTGTACCGGTACCCCCTGTATATAGCCTCCACACTGACTCTGTACCGTAATACCCTGTATATAGCCTCCACACTGACTCTGTACCGGTACCCTCTGTATATAGCCTCCACATTGACTCTGTACCGGTACCCCCTGTATATAGCCTCCACATTGACTCTGTACCGTAACACCCTGTATATAGCCTCCACACTGACTCTGTACCGTAATACCCTGTATATAGCCTCCACATTGACTCTGTACCGTAATACCCTGTATATAGCCTCCACATTGACTCTGTACCGTAATACCCTGTATATAGTCTCCACACTGACTCTGTACCAGTACCCCCTGTATATAGCCTCCACATTGACTCTGTACTGGTACCCCCTGCATATAGCCTCCACATTGACTCTGTACCGTAATACCCTGTATATAGCCTCCACGTTGACTCTGTACTGGTATCCCCTGTATATAGCCTCCACATTGACTCTGTACCGTAACACCCTGTATATAGCCTCCACACTGACTCTGTACTGGTACCCCCCTGTATATAGCCTCCACATTGACTCTGTACCGGTACCCCCTGTATATAGCCTCCACACTGACTCTGTACCGTAATACCCTGTATATAGCCTCCACACTGACTCTGTACCGTAATACCCTGTATATAGCCTCCACATTGACTCTGTACCGTAATACCCTGTATATAGTCTCCACATTGACTCTGTACCGTAACACCCTGTATATAGTCTCCACATTGACTCTGTACCATAATAACCTGTATATATCCTCCACATTGACTCTGTACCGGTACCCCCTGTATATAGCCTCCACATTGACTCTGTACCGGTACCCCCTGTATATAGCCTCCACATTGACTCTGTACCGGTACCCCCTGTATATAGCCTCCACACTGACTCTGTACCGTAATACCCTGTATATAGCCTCCACACTGACTCTGTACCGGTACCCCCTGTATATAGCCTCCACATTGACTCTGTACCGGTACCCCCTGTATATAGCCTCCACACTGACTCTGTACCGTAATACCCTGTATATAGCCTCCACATTGACTCTGTACCGGTACCCCCTGTATATAGCCTCCACATTGACTCTGTACCGTAACACCCTGTATATAGCCTCCACACTGACTCTGTACCGTAATACCCTGTATATAGCCTCCACATTGACTCTGTACCGTAATACCCTGTATATAGCCTCCACATTGACTCTGTACCGTAATACCCTGTATATAGTCTCCACACTGACTCTGTACCAGTACCCCCTGTATATAGCCTCCACATTGACTCTGTACTGGTACCCCCTGCATATAGCCTCCACATTGACTCTGTACCGTAATACCCTGTATATAGCCTCCACATTGACTCTGTACTGGTACCCCCTGTATATAGCCTCCACATTGACTCTGTACCGTAACACCCTGTATATAGCCTCCACACTGACTCTGTACTGGTACCCCCATGTATATAGCCTCCACATTGACTCTGTACCGGTACCCCCTGTATATAGCCTCCACACTGACTCTGTACCGGTACCCCCTGTATATAGTCTCCACATTGACTCTGTACTGGTACCCCCTGCATATAGCCTCCACATTGACTCTGTACCGTAATACCCTGTATATAGCCTCCACATTGACTCTGTACCGGTACCCCCTGTATATAGCCTCCACATTGACTCTGTACCGTAACACCCTGTATATAGCCTCTACACTGACTCTGTACTGGTACCCCCCTGTATATAGCCTCCACATTGACTATGTACTGTTACCCCCTGTATATATCCTCCACATTGACTCTGTACTTGTACCCCCCTGTATATAGCCTCCACATTGACTCTGTACCGGTATCCCCTGTATATATTCTCCACATTGACTCAGTACCGGTACCCCCTGTATATAGCCTCCACATTGACTCTGTACCGGTATCCCCTGTATATAGTCTCCACACTGACTCTGTACCGGTACCCCCTGTATATGGCCTCCACACTGACTCTGTACCGGTACCCCCTGTATATAGCCTCCACATTGACTATGTACCGGTTCCCCCTGTATATAGCCTCCACATTGACTCAGTACCGGTACCCCCTGTATATAGCCTCCACATTGACTCTGTACCGTAACACCCTGTATATAGCCTCCACATTGTCTCTGTACCGGTACCCCTTGTATATAGTCTCCACATTGACTCTGTACCGTAATACCCTGTATATAGTCTCCACATTGACTCTGTACCGTAATACCCTGTATATAGCCTCCACACTGACTCTGTACCGGTACCCCCTGTATATAGCCTCCACATTGACTCTGTACCGTTACCCCCTGTATATAGCCTCCACATTGACTCTGTACCGGTACCCCCTGTATATAGCCTCCACACTGACTCTGTACCGTAATACCCTGTATATAGCCTCCACACTGACTCTGTACCGGTACCCCCTGTATATAGCCTCCACATTGACTCTGTACCGGTACCCCTGTATATAGCCTCCACACTGACTCTGTACCGTAATACCCTGTATATAGCCTCCACATTGACTCTGTACCGTAATACCCTGTATATAGGCTACACATTGACTCTGTACCGTAACACTCTGTATATAGCCTCCACATTGACTCTGTACCGTAACCCCCTGTATATAGCCTCCACATTGACTCTGTACTGGTACCCCCTGCATATAGCCTCCACATTGACTCTGTACCGTAATACCCTGTATATAGCCTCCACATTGACTCTGTACCGGTACCCCCTGTATATATCCTCCACATTGACCCTGTACCGGTACCCCCTGTATATAGCCTCCACACTGACTCTGTACCGGTACCCCCTGTATATAGCCTCCACATTGACTCTGTACCGGTACCCCCTGTATATAGCCTCCACATTGACTCTGTACCGGTACCCCCTGTATATAGCCTCCACATTGACTCTGTACCGGTACCCCTGTATATAACCTCCACATTGACTCTGTACCGGTACCCCTGTATATAGCCTCCACATTGACTCTGTACCGGTACCCCCTGTATATAGCCTCCACATTGACTCTGTACCGGTACCCCCTGTATATAGCCTCCACATTGACTCTGTACCGGTACCCCCTGTATATAGCCTCCACATTGACTCTGTACCGGTACCCCTGTATATAGCCTCCACATTGACTCTGTACCGGTACCCCTGTATGTAGCCTCCACATTGACTCTGTACCGGTACCCCTGTATATATCCTCCACATTGACTCTGTACCGGTACCCCCTGTATATAGCCTCCACATTGACTCTGTACCGGTGCCCCCTGTATATAGCCTCCACATTGACTCTGTACCGGTACCCCCTGTATATAGCCTCCACATTGACTCTGTACCGGTACCCCCTGTATATAGCCTCCACATTGACCCTGTACCGGTACCCCCTGTATATAGCCTCCACATTGACTCTGTACCGTAATACCCTGTATATAGCCTCCACACTGACTCAGTACTGGTACCCCCTGTATATAGCCTCCACATTGACTCTGTACCGTAACACCCTGTATATAGCCTCCACATTGACTCTGTACCGGTACCCCCTGTATATAGCCTCCACATTGACTCTGTACCAGTACCCCCTGTATATAGCCTCCACACTGACTCTGTACCGGTACCCCCTGTATATAGCCTCCACATTGACTCTGTACCAGTACCCCCTGTATATAGCCTCCACACTGACTCTGTACCGGTACCCCCTGTATATAGCCTCCACATTGACTCTGTACCAGTACCCCTGTATATAGCCTCCACATTGACTCTGTACCGGTACCCCTGTATATAGCCTCCACATTGACTCTGTACCGGTACCCCCTGTATATAGCCTCCACATTGACTCTGTACCAGTACCCCTGTATATAGCCTCCACACTGACTCTGTACCGGTACCCCCTGTATATAGCCTCCACATTGACTCTGTACCAGTACCCCCTGTATATAGCCTCCACATTGACTCTGTACCGGTACCCCCTGTATATAGCCTCCACATTGACTCTGTACCGGTACCCCCTGTATATAGCCTCCACATTGACTCTGTACCGGTACCCCCTGTATATAGCCTCCACATTGACTCTGTACCGGTACCCCCTGTATATAGCCTCCACATTGACCCTGTACCGGTACAGAATTGACATCAGGGTCAATGGGATCAACGTTCAGTAGGAAATAAGAAGAAAACTGAAGTCTCCAATAACAACACAGGTTTTCCCTTTCTGTTATGAAGCTACAAGTCAATGGGTCCAATGTTTAGGTCAAATGCTTTTATTTCTACATGACTGGACTTCGACCTGGTTACCTTGAGCTCTGGTTCTTTGTCACACTCTTCGATGTAGAGCTCGTATAGTTTCTGATATAGACTCTTCCTCCCTCCGGACAACGCTCTCCTCTTGGCTGGCTGTTGACGAGCACTTTCAACAATGTACTGAACGAAGACAAACACAAAAGTCTGATGTATTTGAACTGATACACAACACACACACACACACACACACACACACACACACACACACACACACACACACACACACACACACACATATATAAAAATACAAACTTTTACCTCAGCCCGAGCCAATGCATATTCCAAAACTTGTTTCTGCAAATAGAACAAATTGAAATTCATTATTGTAGTCTTCAGTTGTCTTGTCTGGCCACAGGGCAACACAGATAAATAGTGAGCTAGCTAGCTGTAGCCATGGTTACCTAGCAGACACACTTTACAAAGGAAACGGAAGAGTCAACACAAGCGAGCAGATATAGCTAGGGCGGGCATGATCACAAGTCGTACATAGATACTGGCTATAGTGTCAATCAATAGGCGCACAGAGGTATCATAGATGGGTCGGCAGCGTAGTCTAGTGGTTAGATTGTTGGACTAATAACCAAAAAGTTGCTGGATCGAATCCCTGAGCTGACAAGGTAAAAATCTGCCCTACTGCACCCTGAACAAGGCAGTTAACCCGCTGTTCTCCGGTAGGCTGTGATTGTAAATAACAATTTGTTCTTAACTGACTTGCTGTGTTAAATAAAAAAATTAAAAGAATAGATACATACCATCGTTGTCTGCCACCGGTAGCTGGGTGAGTGACCACTTGCAGCTGTCCTTAGCCCCACACCGTCACCTCCATAGAGCGACCATTCAAACATGCACACACAGCGACACCAAACACAGCCCGGGTCAAACCACATGTCAACAACAGCAAAGACACCCGCCGTTTGAGCGGGTCGGGTAGAAATACGGTCCAGATAAGTTTGATAGAGTGGCGATTTCTCAACAAATAGTGTATAATATATCTGTCTGTACAAGATAACTCAGTTTCGATCAATACATTTTGAAGAAATCGCGTTATTTTCACTATAACCCATTTAGCTTGATGATAACTTTTTTCTGACAGGCAAGCGAAGCTAGCAGGTTAGCATAGCTAGCATTTCTTCTTCGGAAACTGCAAAAGTTAGCGAGCTGGGACAAAAAAACGCATGAAGCAGAGTCAATCTAAAACAGTAGAATGGACCTGCCTTATTGTAGATCTTAACTCCAATGCTTAAAAACAATATATTACTTCAGTGCGTTCATTGAAAAAAGAAAAGTAAACAACAACAGCCATTTTCGTCCAGTGTGACAACAAAAGCTACACTTCCGGTAAGGGTAGTAGACAGGAAATAAAACTCTTCCCAGAGCAGAAAATGCTAATTACTCTCCTGTCTAACGTTTTCAGTCAGCAATATTGATAGAAATTAATATTTTTAAAAAAGGATATATATATATATATGAATTAAAAAACTGTTTTTTAAAACGTACGCAATATTTTTTATTTTAATAAGATATGCACATTGATGTATTATGTTGACATTTGATTTAGCTACTCATTGAGACGGAGAATCTTGTGTGCACACTGCACAGATTATACTGTAAACTGATTAGGCCTATACAGTAATCAATAGTTTAGGACTATTGATGCTACCCATCCCGGATCCGGGATCGTGAATACGGCTCAAGCTCATTACCATAACGCAAAATGCAAAAAAATATTCTTAGAAATATTTAACCTCCACACATTAACAAGTCCAATAGCTCAAATGAAAGATAAACACCTTGTTCATCTTCCCAGCAAGTCAGATTTCTAAAATGTTTTACGGCGAAAACATAGCACATATTTATATTAGATCACCACCGAAACAAAAGACAAGCGGCGGCCATTTTGTCCCAGAAAAAATCAAATTTAAAAGTAGGATTAAAAAATAAATAATTCTCTAACCTTTTGAAAATCTTCATCAGATGACAGTAATATTACATGTTACACAGTACATTTAATTTTATTTCAATAATATGCCATTTATATCCATAAATCTCGGTTGACAATGACGACATTTCAAAAAATGCTACTCAAATGTCAGGAGAAATGATGATAGCTCCGACAGATAACGTCAGATAACAAGCAATAAACATGACTAAATATACATGTTCTACATATATTTACAAAGATACACTTCTTCTTAATGCAATCGCTGTGTTACATTTATTTTTAACGTTACAGACATCGTTCACTGGGCTATACAATGAGACGGCGCTCAGATATTAGCAGTATGTCTCCTCTACGTTTGGAGTCCACAGAAACCCAAAATAACCACATAAATATTCCCTTACCTTTGATGTTCTTCGATCAGAAGACGTAGAAGGAGTCATACTTACCCAATACATCGTTTGGTTTCACGTTGTGTGTCCCTGTATTAGCATATGCTAACAGCTTCAGCTGAAATGCACCCAAAATTACTTATGGTCCGGCACTCTTGCGCATCAAAACTTTCAATTTACATATTATATGTCGACTAAACTGGTCAAACTATGTGATGTTTTTAACATGTAAAACAATGATCAGCGCGAACAGACAAACCGGCTTCAATTTGTCTTGGAAAAGAACGTTCCCCAAATCGACGCGCGCAATAGAGTGCCTGTATTTGGGAGTGACCCCAGCACTTTTGCCCGCCAAAAGACGAAGGCACGTGCCATTCTCGCAATGAACCCAGATCGGTAGCTGCCTGGGAAGGGTGGGGGCGATGACGTCAAAGTTGACCCAACTTTTCTGTTGCCAACAGAGAGTTTGGGAGAAAGGCTGCCCTGAGAGTTCTGCTTTACATACAGACATAATTTAAACGGTTTTAGAAACTTTAGAGTGTTTTCTATTCAATAATAATTATTATATGCATATATTAGCAATTTTGGGTAAAAATATTTTCAGTTTACTATGGGCACGCACTTTCTCCAAAGGGGGCAGTATTCAGCCCTAGGCTTAAATATCAGATCATGTTTGATCTCAGAAATCAGTGAGTTGAGTTTGAAAAGTAACCCAAGAGTAGACACTTATGCATAGGCATATTTGACAACTTGTATGCCTCGTTAGCATGCTACATTCAGATTGGATTGGTTTCTTTTCAACCAGTGCACATATAAAAAGGGAATCTGACACAAACTGAAATTACAGTTGAAGTTGGAAGTTTACATATACTTAGGTTGGAGTCATTAAGTTGTTTTTGAACTACTCCACACATTTCTTGTTTTAACAAACTATAGTTTTGGCAAGTCGGTTAGGACATCTACTGTGTGCCTAACACAAGTAATTTTTCCAACAATTGTTTACAGACAGATTATTTCACTTATAATTCACTGTATCACAATTCCAGTGGGTCAGAGGTTTACATACACTAAGTTGACTGTGCCTTTAAACAGCTTGGAAAATTCCAGGAAATTATGTCATGGCTTTAGAAGCTTCTGATAGGCTAATTGATATAATTTGAGTCAATTGGAGGTGTACCTGTGGATGTATTTGAAGGCCTAACTTCAGACTCAGTGCCTCTTTGCTTGACATCATGGGAAAATCAAAAGAAATCAGCCAAGACCTCAGAAAAAAAATGGTAGACCTCCACAAGTCTGGTTCATCCTTGGGAGCAAATTTCCAAATGCCTGAAGTTACCACGTTCATCTGTACAAACAATAGCACGCAAGTATAAACACCATGGGACCACGCAGCCGTCATACCGCTCAGGAAGGAGACACGTTCTGTCTCCTAGAGATGAACGTACTTTGGTGCGAGAAGGGCAAATCAATCCCAGAACAACAGCAAAGAGCAGAGTTTTTTTCTAACTCTGTACACGAGGAAGAGCGACTGTTCCTTATTCAACGGATGTAAGAATTCCATTATAAAGCAAAGTCCCACGTAACAACAATGTTGCTATTGTCACTGAGTTACTACACAAAGAACTGAATGTTAAAGTGTTACTGTATTATCTTATGTCACTCAATATGAACATATATTGTTGTGAGTTATTTTCAAGCTGTCTACTCTACACAAAAACAAAAACATTCTGTGTTGTTTAGTTGGCATAACTAATGGGTTTTCAGATGTTGGGTCACTTAGTTGTTTTCTCAGGAAAACTGCTGGGTTATTGGTGACTGGGTTATTGAGAAATGACCCAGCAGGTCAGCTCAGAAGGCTGGAGGCGTGGCTTAGCAGGGGCGTAGCGAGTAAATGTCACTCTGGTGTATGTGACCTGTTGTATTGTTAGAAAACAATATTGGCGTTTCATTTTTTTTTATCAGTGTAGAACTCCATTGCCCATAATGCCTTGCTCTAATGAATTTCAAAAGATTATGAAGTTTGCCCCCCAAGAATGTATTTTCTTATGAATTAAGTTGCACAGAAATGTGTGTATTTTCACGCGAATTAAGCCACATAAAAACGCACAAAAAGGCTCCAAATCTGCTGATATACCTTTTCTTCATATTTGCACAAATTGAGTGTGAGATTGTATTGCTGAGTGAGACTGACTAATAATACCAATTGGGGCCCTGTTGTGCCCTATTGATATTCGACCATGATTACAATAAAGTTTAGATCGCGTGCTAGACTAACTCACTATTCTAAATGTTTAGCTGACATTGCTAATTGAGTGACTGTCAGTTTTATTTTATCTTTATTTTACCAGGCAAGTCAGTTAAGAACAAATTCTTATTTTCAATGACGGCCTGGGAACAGTGGGTTTACTGCCTGTTCAGGGGCAGAACGACAGATTTGTACCTTGACAGCTCGGGGGTTTGAACTCGCAACCTTCCGGTTACTAGTCCAACGCTCTAACCACTAGGCTACGCTGCCGCCCCATAGCAAAAGAAAAATGACAAATGAAGAACCACATTTTGAAATTTCAACCTTGTGTATTTTACAATTCTATCTAATAAGATTAAGTTGAGACCCTGACTGAGTCCCTAATAAACAAAATCGAATAGAAAATTGGTCACGACCGGCTGTGAGAAAGGCTGTTACAGAGTATACTAAGATAACTATCTTAAGAGCCCTCCCTCTTAAGAGCCCTTAAGAGCCCTCCCTCTTAAGAGCCCTTAAGAGCCCTCCCTCTTAAGAGCCTTTAAGAGCCCTCCAAATCATGTCCTTATCATTATATATTTACACTCATTCAACTAACTGTTGTAGTTCTTGGTTCTTCATCAAATATTTGGCAACCATCAAATGCATATATATATATATATATATATATATATATATATATATATATTACTTGTTTTTCTGAGACCTGTTTGACTATCAAAGATGGACTCAGAGATTGCTCATCTTAATATTTCAATATTTCTAAATTCCATTTTTATAAAACTTTTAAATTCATGTGTATCGTTGTGTATTACTGCACTGTTGGAGCCAGGAACACAAGCATTTCACTACACCCGCAGTAACATCTGCTAAATATGTGTATGTGACCAATAACATTTGTTTTGATTTAAAAGAGAAACCCCAGCTAGACATGTGTTCTTCCCAGCAGAGACGGTCTGACTCTAGAGTGACGGTAAATGCACAACAGCTGCAAGATCTTTCATGGTTAGCAGAGTTTGGCTGTAATTTGAAAAAGACAAAACAGTTTAAGTAGATTAAAAGGCATGACAATAAGCCTGACAAGAGTGGTATCTATCTGTATAGGGAATGGAACATAGCTCTGTGCTGGCCTCATGGCCTCTACATCAGATAAAGGAACATAGCTCTGTGCTGGCCTCATGGCCTCTACATCAGGTAAAGGAACATAGCTCTGTGCTGGCCTCATGGCCTCTACATCAGGTAAAGGAACATAGCTCTGTGCTGGCCTCATGGCCTCTACATCAGATAAAGGAATATAGCTCTGTGCTGGCCTCATGGGCTCCACATCAGGTAGGCCTCATGGCCTCTACATCAGGTAAAGTAACATATCTCTGTGCTGGCCTCATTACCTCTATATCAGGTAAAGGAACATAGCTCTGTGCTGGCCTCATGGACTCTATATCAGGTAAAGGAACATAGCTCTGTGCTGGCCTCATTACCTCTACTTCAGGTAGGCCTCATGGCCTCTATATCAGGTAAAGTAACATAGCTCTGTGCTGGCCTCATTACCTCTACTTCCGGTAGGTCTAAAGAAATCTGTTTGTGTCCTCTCCTGCTCAAAGAAACCCAAAGGAGATAAACAAATGTTCTGTTATTCAATCTAACAAACAACTCTATTTGTCTTTTTGTTTGTTAGCTCAAATCAAATCAAATCAAATCAAATTTTATTTGTCACATACACATGGTTAGCAGATGTTAATGCGAGTGTAGCGAAATGCTTGTGCTTCTAGTTCCGACAATGCAGTGATAACCAACAAGTAATCTAACTAACAATTCTAAAACTACTGTCTTATACACAGTGTAAGGGGATAAAGAATATGTACATAAGGATATATGAGTGAGTGATGGTACAGAGCAGCATACAGTAGATGGTATGGTATGGTATGGTATAGCTTGAATAACAGAACATTTGTTTATTTAGTCTTTTCAGATTGGGTTCCGTAACAGCTCTAGATTCACACTTGTTGAGGTCTTGTCCTGGAAGAGGAGGAGGAGAACGAGGAGGATGGAAGGAGGGGGAAGAGGAGGAGGAGAACGAGGAGGAAAACGAGGAGGATGGAAGGAGGGGGAAGGGGAGGAGGAAAACGAGGAGGATGGAAGGAGGGGGAAGAGGAGGAGGAAAACGAGGAGGATGGAAGGAGGGGGAAGAGGAGGAGGAAAACGAGGAGGATGGAAGAAGGGGGAAGAGGAGGAGGAAAACGAGGAGGATGGAAGAAGGGGGAAGAGGAGGAGGAAAACGAGGAGGATGGAAGGAGGGGGAAGGGGAGGAGGAAAACGAGAAGGAGGAGAAGTAAGAAGGGGAAGAGGCTCCACAGTACCCCATCCTCCTAGACTCCACAGTGCCCCATCCTCCTAGACTCCACAGTGCCCCAACCTCCTAGACTCCACAGTACCCCATCCTCCTAGACTCCACAGTAGACCCATCCTCCTAGACTCCACAGTGCCCCATCCTCCTAGACTCCAGTGCCCCATCCTCCTAGACTCCACAGTACCCCATCCTCCTAGACTCCACAGTACCCGATCCTCCTAGACTCCACACTACCCCATCCACATAGACTCCACAGTACCCCATCCACCTAGACTCCACAGTACCCCATCCTCCTAGACTCCACAGTACCCCATCCTCCTAGACTCCACAGTACCCCATCCACCTAGACTCCACAGTACCCCATCCTCCTAGACTCCACAGTACCCCATCCTCCTAGACTCCACAGTACCCCATCCTCCTAGACTCCACAGTAGACCCATCCTCCTAGACTCCACAGTAGACCCATCCTCCTAGACTCCACAGTACCCCATCCTCCTAGACTCCACAGTGCCCCATCCTCCTGGACTCCACAGTACCCCATCCTCCTAGACTCCAAAGTAGACCCATCCTCCTAGACTCCACAGTACCCCATCCTCCTAGACTCCACAGTAGCCCATCCTCCTAGACTCCACAGTACCCCATCCTCCTAGACTCCACAGTACCCCATCCTCCTAGACTCCACAGTACCCCACCCTCCTAGACTCCACAGTACCCCATCCTCCTAGACTCCACAGTAGACCCATCCTCCTAGACTCCACAGTACCCCATCCTCCTAGACTCCACAGTAGACCCATCCTCCTAGACTCCACAGTAGACCCATCCTCCTAGCCTCCACAGTACCCCATCCTCCTAGACTCCACAGTGCCCCATCCTCCTAGCCTCCACAGTAGACCCATCCTCCTAGACTCCACAGTAGACCCATCCTCCTAGCCTCCACAGTAGACCCATCCTCCTAGACTCCACAGTAGACCCATCCTCCTAGCCTCCACAGTAGACCCATCCTCCTAGCCTCCACAGTAGACCCATCCTCCTAGACTCCACATTAGACCCATCCTCCTAGACTCCACAGTACCCCATCCTCCTAGCCTCCACAGTAACATTTAACATTTAACATTTAAGTCAGTAGACCCATCCTCCTAGACTCCACAGTACCCCATCCTCCTAGACTCCACAGTAGACCCATCCTCCTAGCCTCCACAGTAGACCCATCCACCTAGCCATACGTTGGTTCCACATATAACCCATAACCAACCAAAGGACAGGAAGTCATTGTCGTAGACTGGACTGTCACAGGAAGTCATTGTCGTAGACTGGAGCGTCACAGGAAGTCATTGTCGTAGACTGGAGCGTCACAGGAAGTCATTGTCGTAGACTGGAGCGTCACAGGAAGTCATTATCGTAGGCTGGAGCGTCACAGGAAGTCATTGTCGTAGACTGGGGCGTCACAGGAAGTCATTATCGTAGACTGGAGCGTCACAGGAAGTCATTATCGTAGACTGGAGCGTCACAGGAAGTCATTATCGTAGACTGGACTGTCACAGGAAGTCATTGTCGTAGACTGGACTGTCACCGGAAGTCATTATCGTAGACTGGACTGTCACAGGAAGTCATTATCGTAGACTGGACTGTCACAGGAAGTCATTGTCGTAGACTGGACTGTCACAGGAAGTCATTGTCGTAGACTGGAGCGTCACAGGAAGTCATTATCGTAGACTGGAGCGTCACAGGAAGTCATTGTCGTAGACTGGAGCATCACAGGAAGTCATTATCGTAGACTGGAGCGTCACAGGAAGTCATTATCGTAGACTGGACTGTCACAGGAAGTCATTGTCGTAGACTGGAGCGTCACAGGAAGTCATTGTCGTAGACTGGAGCGTCACAGGAAGTCATTATCGAAGACTGGAGCGTCACAGGACGTCATTATCGTAGACTGGACTGTCACAGGAAGTCATTTTCATAGACTGGAGTGTCACAGGAAGTCATTATCGTAGACTGGAGCGTCACAGGAAGTCATTATCGTAGACTGGACTGTCACAGGAAGTCATTGTCGTAGACTGGAGCGTCACAGGAAGTCATTGTCGTAGACTGGACTGTCACAGGAAGTCATTGTCGTAGACTGGAGCGTCACAGGAAGTCATTGTCGTAGACTGGAGCGTCACAGGAAGTCATTTTTTTTATTTTCTTCTATTGCTCGATCATTAGCCAGCTTTTTGTTTTTAAATAAAATGGTAGTCGGCATGGCTTTGAGCGGAGGAAGACGAGGAAGAGGAGGAGGAGATGGGGAAGAAGAGGAAGAGTTGAATGAGTAGAAAGAGTATGAGAGGAAGGAGGAGAACTGTGATTGTAACAAAGTTTATTGGAGAATACATCTCTCCCCATTCTGTACTCGCAGTCCATGTGTTCCATGCAGTTCCGTCTACTGTTCTTTAGAGGGTGCTGTTGTCTTAGCTGCTGGCCAAACTGGTGGAAGATCAAGTTCAATCAATCAAATGTATTTATAAAGCCCTTTTTACATCAGCCGATGTCACAAAGTGCTGTACAGAAACCCAGCCTAAAACCCCAAACAGCAAGCAATGCAGATGTAGAAGCACGGTGGCTAGGAAAAACTCCCTAGAAAGGCCAGAACCTAGGAAGAAACCTAGAGAGGAACCAGGCTATGTGGGGTGGCCAGTCCTCTTCTGGCTGTGCCGGGTGGAGATTATAACAGAACATGGCCAAAATGTTCAAATGTTCATAAATGACCAGCAGGGTCAAATAATAATAATCACAGTGATCCTCTGCCTAGCTGCTGGCCAAACTGGTGGAGGATCACGTTGCCCTCTGACAATCATCCAAGGGCACTTTTGATCCCTAGAGGTTATGGTAATGATGTATTTGTTTACCTAGAGGTTATGGTAATGATGTATTTGTTTACCTAGAGGTTATGGTAATGATGTATTTGTTTACCTAGAGGTTATGGTAATGATGTATTTATTTACCTAGAGGTTATTTAAAAAATATATATATATATATTTGACCTTTATTTAACCAGGCAAGTCAGTTAAGAACAAATTCTTATTTTCAATGACGGCCTAGGAACAGTGGGTTAACTGCCTGTTCAGGGGCAGAACGACAGATTAGTACCTTGTCAGCTCGGGGGTTTGAACTTACAATTTTCCGGTTCCTAGTCCAACTCTCTATGGTTATGGTAATGATGTATTTGTTTACCTAGAGGTTATGGTAATGATGTATTTGTTTACCTAGAGGTTATGGTAATGATGTATTTGTTTACCTAGAGGTTATGGTAATGATGTATTTGTTTACCTAGAGGTTATGGTAATGATGTATTTGTTTACCTAGAGGGTATGGTAATGATGTATTTGTTTACCTAGAGGGTATGGTAATGATGTATTTGTTTACCTAGAGGTTATGGTAATGATGTGTTTGTTTACTAGAGGTTATGGTAATGATGTATTTGTTTACCTAGAGGGTATGGTAATGATGTGTTTGTTTACCTAGAGGTTATGGTAATGATGTATTTGTTTACCTAGAGGTTATGGTAATGATGTATTTGTTTACCTAGAGGTTATGGTAATGATGTATTTGTTTACCTAGAGGGTATGGTAATGATGTATTTGTTTACCTAGAGGTTATGGTAATGATGTGTTTGTTTACTAGAGGTTATGGTAATGATGCATTTGTTTACCTAGAGGGTATGGTAATGATGTGTTTGTTTACCTAGAGGTTATGGTAATGATGTATTTGTTTACCTAGAGGGTATGGTAATGATGTATTTGTTTACCTAGAGGTTATGGTAATGATGTATTTGTTTACCTAGAGGTTATGGTAATGATGCATTTGTTTACCTAGAGGTTATGGTAATGATGTATTTGTTTACCTAGAGGTTATGGTAATGATGTATTTGTTTACCTAGAGGTTATGGTAATGATGTATTTGTTTACCTATAGGTTATGATAATGATGTATTTGTTTACCTAGAGGTTATGGTAGTGATGTATTTGTTTACCTAGAGGGTATGGTAATGATATCTGTGTCTGAAATGGCATCCTATCCCCTATATAGCATCCTATCCCCTATATAGCATCCTATCCCCTATATAGCATCCTATCCCATATATAGCATCCTATCCCATATATATAGCATCCTATCCCCTATATAGCATCCTATCCCATATATATAGCATCCTATCCCCTATATAGCATCCTATCCCATATATAGCATCCTATCCCCTATATAGCATCCTATCCCCTATATATAGCATCCTATCCCCTATATAGCATCCTATCCCCTATATATAGCATCCTGTCCCATATATATAGCATCATGTCCCCTATATAGCATCCTGTCCCCTATATATAGCATCCTATCCCCTATATATAGCATCCTATCCCCTATATATAGCATCCTATCCCCTATATAGCATCCTATCCCCTATATAGCATCCTATCCCCTATATATATCATCCTATCCCCTATATAGCAATCTATCCCCTATATATAGCATCCTATCCCCTATATATAGCATCCTATCCCCTATATATAGCATCATATCCCCTATATATAGCATCCTATCCCCTATATATAGGATCCTATCCCCTATATAGCATCCTATCCCCTATATATAGCATCCTATCCCCTATATATAGCATCCTATCCCCTATATATAGCATCCTATCCCCTATATAGCATCCTATCCCCTATATAGCATCCTATCCCCTATATAGCATCATATCCCCTATATAGCATCCTATCCCCTACATATAACATCCTGTCCCCTATATAGCATCCTATCCCCTATATATAGCATCCTATCCCCTATATAGCATCCTGTCCCATATATATAGCATCCTATCCCCTATATATAGCATCCTATCCCCTATATATAGCATCCTATCCCCTATATATAGCATCCTATCCCCTATATAGCATCCTATCCCCTATATATAGCATCATATCCCCTATATAGCATCCTATCCCCTATATAGCATCCTATCCCCTATATATAGCATCATATCCCCTATATAGCATCCTATCCCCTATATAGCATCATATCCCCTATATATAGCATCATATCCACTATATAGCATCCTATCCCCTATATAGAATCCTATCCCCTATATATAGCATCATATCCCATATATAGCATCCTATCCCCTATATAGCATCCTATCCCCTATATATAGCATCCTATCCCCTATATATAGCATCCTATCCCCTATATATAGCATCATATCCCCTATATATAGCATCCTATCCCCTATATATAGCATTCTATCCCCTATATAGCTTCCTGTCCCATATATATAGCATCCTATCCCCTATATATAGCATCCTATCCCCTATATATAGCATCCTATCCCCTATATATAGCACTACTGTTTGACAGGGTCCTGATAAATGTTGTACACTACATAGGCCTAGACAAAAGAGTGCCATTTTCGACGGCCAAACAAATGAAGCCAGATTTATCAACAAATAATCTGGTCCAGTGCTTTTAATGGCTGAATTTTTTTGTTGTCCATAATGAGAAATGCCTGGTACCACATGATAGCACCACATTGTCCTTAATTAAAGAGCTGTTATTACCAACACATCCCCACATGATCACACCACAACTTCCTATCCAACCCTAACCCTCTGATCCAGTTGGTCATAGGATAAGCATAAATGACAAATTATAACTACAAAATACCCTAAAGACCAATGTGCCAAAATAAAATATAAGATACATTTTTAAATGATTGTATTTAATAAAAAATATATGTATTTTTTATTTTAAAAATACAAAATACACATTAGCAAGTAGATGGCTCGATCAGCAACAACATTTAAAAAAAAATATATATATATTTTTAACCAGGTAGACCAGTTAAGAGCAAGTTGATTTAATTGAAGCGTGTTACTTGCTACGACTGTGATATGTTTATCTACATTTGTTGAACACACTGACTGGAAGTCACTCTGGGTAAGAGGGTCTGTTAAGTGACCAAACTGCATGTGAAAACGAACAACTGCAAAGCACACTGGGTTTTATCATTGGCCTTTTGAATATTCAAATGACAGCTTTCGAAAGTATCTTGTTACAAAGTACATTGGAGTGAAGTTCTGTCACGGCCGTTAACCTGTTGAACCTATGTTGGCGCTGTGTCATTATTGGATAAAAAGACGTGC
Source organism: Oncorhynchus nerka (assembly GCF_034236695.1). NCBI lineage: Eukaryota > Metazoa > Chordata > Actinopteri > Salmoniformes > Salmonidae > Oncorhynchus > Oncorhynchus nerka. Next base: position 100,033,300 of record NC_088405.1, read on the forward strand.
CCGTCTTAAGCGCAATATTTTGTCACGAAAAGATGCTCGACTATGCATGGAATTGACAGCCTTGGAAAGACACAACTCTGACGTCTCCAAAACTGCAAAGATATTATCTGTGCGTGCCCCAGAACTAATGCAACAGGCGAAACCAAGATGAAGTTTCATACAGGAAATGCCCCGGATTCTGAAGGCGCTGTGTTCCAATGTCTCCTTATATGGCTGTGAATGCGCCAGGAATGAGCCTGCACTTTCTGTCTATTCCCCGAGGTGTCTGCAGCATTGTGACGTGTTTGTAGGCATATCATTGGAAGATTGACCATAAGAGACTACATTTACCTGGTGTCCCGCCCGGTGTCCTGTGTGCGTAATCTGTAGGTCCATGCGCGTTCCATTTCTTCAGAAGAGAAAGTAAACTGCCACGATGGATTTTATCGTCGATAGATATGTGAAAAACACCTTGAGGATTGATTCTAAACATCGTTTGCCATGTTTCTGTTGATATTATGGAGTTAATTTGGAAAAAAGTTCGCGTTTTAATGACTTATTATTTTATTTTTTTCCTTACCCAAATGCGATGAACAAAACGGAGCGATTAGTCGACACAAATAATATTTTTTGTAAAAACTGAACATTTGCTATCTAACCTGTTAGTACTCTAGGGGCAGTATTTCATTTTTGGATAAAAAGACGTGCCCGTTTTAAGCGCAATATCTTGTCACGAAAAGATGCTCGAATATGCTTGGAATTGATAGTTTTGGAAAGAAGACAGTCTTACGTTTCCAGAAATGCAAAGATTTTCACTGTGAGTCCCTTAGAACAAATGCTTCGGGCAAAACCAAGATGTATGACCGACCAGGAAATGCACAGGATTTCTGAGGCTACGTTTTCCATGATCGCCTTATATGGCTGTGAATGCGACAGGAATGAACGGACTCTTTCTCTTGTTTCCCCAAGGTCTCTGCAGCATTGTGACGTATTTGTAGGCATATCATTGGAAGATTGACCATAAGAGACTACAATTGCCAAGTGTCCCTCTTGGTGTCTGCGTGGCATTTGGTGCGCAAAAATCAACTCCCAGTATTTTTCCATTCAAATCTCAGAACAAAGCAGGGTACAAGGGCGGTGCTTTCAATGGAGAGAAATATGACAAACCACCTTCAGGATTGATTCAAACAACGTTTTCCATGTTTCAGTCGATATTATGGAGTTAATTCGGAAAAAAGTTCGACATGTAGGTGACTGAATTTTCGGTTAGTTTCGGTAGCCAAATGCATAGTAACAAAAGGGAACGATGTGTCCTACACAAGAATCTTTCAGGAAAAACTGGACATCTGCTATGTAACTGAGAGTCTCCTCATTGAAACATCTGAAGTTCTTCAAAGGTAAATTATTTTATTTGATTCCTTGGCTGGTTTTTGTGAATATGTTGCGTGCTAAATGCTAACGCTAAATGCTAAGCTAGCTATCACCACTCTTACACAAATTATTGATTTTCTCTGGTTCTAAAGCATATTTTGAAAATCTGAGACGACAGGATTGTTAAGAAAAGGATAAGCTTGAGAACAGGCATATTTATTTCATTTCATTTGCGATTTTTAGAAATCGCTAACGTTGCGTTATGGTAATGAGCTTGAGGCTGTAGTTACGCTACCGCATACGGGTTTGGGCGGACTATGAGGCTAACAGAGTCTCCTCATTGAAAACATCTGAAGTTCTTCAAAGGTAAATTATTTTATTTTAATGCTTTTATGGTTTTTGTGGTAAATGTTGCATGCTGAATGCTAATGCTAAATGGTACGTTAGCCATCAATACTGTTACACAAATGCTTGTTTTGCAATGGTTGAGGAGCATATTTTGAAAATCTGAGATGACAGTGTTGTTAACAAAAGGCTAAGCTTGAGAGCAAATAGATTAATTTCATTTCATTTGCGATTTTCATGAATAGTTAACGTTGCGTTATGGTAATGAGCTTGAGGCTGTAGTCACGATACCGGATCCGGGATGGCTCGACGCAAGAAGTTAAAAGAAGAGGACCAAGGTGCAGCGTGTTGCAGCGTACATTTTCTCTTTATTTGGACAATGACGCCAAACAAAACAATAAACACTACAAAACCAAACCGTGAAGCTAAAGGCTATGTGCCCTAAACAAAGTCAACTTCCCACAAAGACAGGTGGGAAAAAGGGCTGCCTAAGTATGGTTCCCAATCAGAGACATCGATAGACAGCTGTCCCTGATTGAGAACCATACCCGGCCAAAACATAGAAATACAAATAACAGAAAATAGAATACCCACCCCAAATCACACCTTGACCAAACCAAATAGAGACATAAAAAGGATATCTAAGGTCAGGGTGTGACAAGTTCAGTCCACTGTAATATGGAAAGGGGGAGGGTGGGTACCTAGTCAGTTGTACAACTGAATGTATTCAACTGAAATGTGTCTTCCGCATTTAACCCAACACCTCTGAATCAGAGAGGGGGGGGGGCTGCCTTAATCGACATCCACATTTTCGTCCAGGGAACAGTGGGTTAACTGCCTTGCTCAGGGGTAGAGCGACAGAAGTACATTGGAGTGTAGTACAGCCCATGTACTTTGCCAGTGTAATACACTCCAATGTACTTCTGTAATACAAAATACTCAAAAGTTATTAAAATACATAATAACCCAACTGACCATGTAGTCATAGCTCAACAACCCAACTGACCATGTAGTCGTAGCTCAATAACCCAACTGACCATGTGGTCATAGCTCAACAACCCAACTGACCATGTGGTCATAGCTCAATAACCCAACTGACCATGTGGTCATAGCTCAATAACCCAACTGACCATGTGGTCATAGCTCAATAACCCAACTGACCATGTGGTCATAGCTCAATAACCCAACTGACCATGTGGTCATAGCTCAACAACCCAACTGACCATGTAGTCATAGCTCAATAACCCAACTGACCATGTGGTCATAGCTCAATAACCCAACTGACCATGTGGTCATAGCTCAATAATCCAACTGACCATGTGGTCATAGCTCAACAACCCAACTGACCATGTGGTCATAGCTCAACAACCCAACTGACCATGTGGTCATAGCTCAATAACCCAACTGACCATGTGGTCATAGCTCAACAACCCAACTGACCATGTAGTCATAGCTCAATAACCCAACTGACCATGTGGTCATAGCTCAATAACCCAACTGACCATGTGGTCATAGCTCAATAACCCAACTGACCATGTGGTCATAGCTCAACAACCCAACTGACCATGTGGTCAGAGCTCAATAACCCAACTGACCATGTGGTCATAGCTCAATAACCCAACTGACCATGTGGTCATAGCTCAATATAACCCAACTGACCATGTGGTCATAGCTCAACAACCCAACTGACCATGTGGTCATAGCTCAATAACCCAACTGACCATGTGGTCATAGCTCAATAACCCAACTGACCATGTGGTCATAGCTCAACAACCCAACTGACCATGTGGTCATAGCTCAATAACCCAACTGACCATGTGGTCATAGCTCAATAAACCATGTGGTCAACTAACAACTGATGTGGTCATAGCTCAACAACCCAACTGACCATGTGGTCATAGCTCAATAACCCAACTGACCATGTGGTCATAGCTCAATAACCCAACTGACCATGTGGTCACCCAAGCATGTGGTCATAGCTTTCAATAACCCAACTGACCATGTGTCATAGTGACCATGTGGTCATAGCTCAATAACCCAACTGACCATGTGGTCATAGCTCAATAACCCAACTGACCATGTGGTCATAGCTCAACAACCCAACTGACCATGTGGTCATAGCTCAATAACCCAACTGACCATGTGGTCATAGCTCAATAACCCAACTGGCCATGTGGTCATAGCTCAATAACCCAACTGACCATGTGGTCATAGCTCAACAACCCAACTGACCATGTGGTCATAGCTCAATAACCTAACTGACCATGTGGTCATAGCTCAATAACCCAACTGACCATGTGGTCATAGCTCAACAACCCAACTGACCATGTAGTCATAGCTCAATAATCCAACTGACCATGTGGTCAGAGCTCAATAACCCAACTGTGTGTGTGTGTGCGTGTGTGTGTGTGTGTGTGTGTGTGTGTGTGTGTTGTGTCCACTATTTAACCAGCGATGGGTTATTTTTAACACAGCATTTTATAGAGTGCAGGTAAACACATACACACACACACACACACACACACACACACACACACACACACACACACACACACACACACACACACACACACACACACAGAGAGAGAGAGAGGGAGAGTTACGGATTCTCCTCAGCCACTCATAGACTGAATGATTGATTGCCATGGCGATAATTCAAAAAAGTCCCTATGCTGTGCTCCCAGGCAATCACTCTTCCTCTCTCGCTTACCTGTATTATAATTAGACAGGTGTGTGTGTGTGTTTCCCATTGAAAATCCATAAATTCAGTATCTCATCACCTCTCTGTTTTGTCGGTGTGATGTCATAGCTGTAGGGTTGCTGTTACTGAATGTGAACTGGGGACAAAAAGGCGATGTGTGTTACATTTCTGGATTGGAAAAAGATCTTTGTGTTTTAGATTCATTTCCTTTGTGATGACTCATGTACATAATGTAAAAAATGTTTTGCTGGCTAGTTGCCATGGGGATAACGACTTCCTGTTTGGAATACGATGATGTAAAAATAACATTGAGTTAAAGGCTTAACCAGCATGCAACAGTGATTTACTCCACAGTAAAACTGACGGACGGCCACGTGGTTAAACATGCGTGTGGTTAAACATGTTAAATTCCCAGACAACACAAAGATTCCTTGATGCCCTTCCAGACTCCCTCTGCCGACCCAAGGACGTCAGAGGACAAAAATCTGTTAACCACCTATCGTGTCTTTGGCTATGCCGGATTAAGTGATATGACATGCTATTCTTTAAAATAATTAATATTACCTGATTGAGCTATTAATGTAAATGTAATTAACTAGAGAATCGGGGCACCAAAATAATATTTATAGAGCTGTTATCTTCTGAATAAACTCTTAAAGATCTAGTAATATTTTACATCAATAGCAGTCAATATTAATCGTCACCTTAATTCAGTCTCATCTGAAAGTTGTAAATTCTTGGTTATCTTCACGAACCCTGGCTAACAAGTTGAATCAGCAATAAAAAATTGGGTTTAATTATTTATTTACTAAATACCTAACTAATCACACAGAATTACACATACACATAATTAATCATAACTTTATTACAAATGACGTCATAAAGGAAAACGTCCTTAGCGGGCGGAACAGATATGACAGCTGGTTACACAAAAGAAAAGGGTTTGGGTTTGAGTGAAAGAGCGGGAAGACTGAGGGACACAGGGAGAAGCTGTGCTATCGTAAATACAATATCTTATGCATTCTAAATTACCGCCCATTTGGAAAAGGAAAATGCAATAAATATTTACTCTGAGCTGCGCTTCAGTTGGTTGGTGGTAGATGGAAGGCCGTGTTGCCCAACCGGATCCTTTGTCCTTTGAAGAATGTCTCTGGTGGTCAATTGGATACGTTGTAGTAACGTCGTTGTGTGATAGACGGGATACTCTGTCTGTTCCTTCCTTACCCTCATTTGCAGCTGCTGTTGCTAACTCAACGGCTAGGAGGTATCACTTCTGTAGTGAATAAGAGTTCAAAGTTCATACCATTCGCAACCAAAGCTCACGCTGATGTTGGCTTCGTTCTGTAGTTATTATCTGAACCATTCTGACATCGGACCATCGTCCTCACATCCTCGGAACAGGAGGTTACATTGTCGTCAAGGCTTTATATAGGAAGGGAGAAAAGGGGTGTGTTTCATAGTTTACAACCTATGTCTCTTCACGTGGGCGGGCCACTGAGTCGGGCCTAATTCACTCATTAAAACCCAAATCTCACATTTTAGAAGCTAAAATCACATTTCATCCCATCACGAATAATTTCATATTCAAACATTTAAATTGAACAACAATTCCATGTGAATCCGATTACTCTGATGTGTAGACTTTCCACTGTAGAGTTTATGTCATCTTATCATGGATGGGAATGTCTCAGATGACAACCGAACTGACATCATATTATTCATATTCAAGTACCACCGCATATGTTCCATTGGTCGGATTACCAGAATATAGTTCATTTCCCCCCCACCTTCTGATGATCCCAGAATATCTATGTTTAGTATCTATGTTAACCAAGGGGTTTGCAAATGTAACATCAGTAGGGTAGAGAGAGGAAAAAGGGGGGAAGAGGTATTTAAAACTACCAGGCCAACGTCAAGACACACCTAACTGAGAAAACTCAATTTAACCTTGCGCAATACCCTAGATGCAGTTGCACCCCTAAAAACATTTGTCATAAGAAACTAGCTCCCTGGTATTCAGAAAATACCCGGACTCTGAAGCAAGCTTCCAAAAAATTGGAGCGGAAATGGCGCCACACCAAACTGGAAGTCTTCCGACTAGCTTGGAAAGACAGTATCGTGCAGTATCGAAGAGCCCTCACTGCTGCTCCACCAAACTGGAAGTCTTCCGACTAGCTTGGAAAGACAGTATCGTGCAGTATCGAAGAGCCCTCACTGCTGCTCCACCAAACTGGAAGTCTTCCGACTAGCTTGGAAAGACAGTACCGTGCAGTATCGAAGAGCCATTACTGCTGCTCCACCAAACTGGAAGTCTTCCGACTAGCTTGGAAAGACAGTACCGTGCAGTATCGAAGAGCCCTCACTGCTGCTACACCAAACTGGAAGTCTTCTGACTAGCTTGGAAAGACAGTACCGTGCAGTATCGAAGAGCCCTCACTGCTGCTACACCAAACTGGAAGTCTTCTGACTAGCTTGGAAAGACAGTACCGTGCAGTACCGAAGAGCCCTCACTGCTGCTCGATCATCCTATTTTTCCAACTTAATTGAGGAAAATAAGAACAATCCGACATTTCTTTTTGATACTGTCGCAAAGCTAACTAAAAAGCAGCATTCCCCAAGTGAGGATGGCTTTCACTTCAGCAGTAATAAATTCATGAACTTCTTTGAGGAAAAGATCATGATCATTAGAAAGCAAATTACGGACTCCTCTTTAAATCTGCGTATTCCTTCAAAACTCAGTTGTCCTGAGTCTGCACAACTCTGCCAGGACCTAGGATCAAGAGAGACACTCAAGTGTTTTAGTACTAGATCTCTTGACACAATGATGAAAATAATCTTGGCCTCTAAACCTTCAAGCTGCATACTGGACCCTATTCTAACTAAACTACTGAAAGAGCTGCTTCCTGTGCTTGGCCATCCTATGTTGAACATAATAAACGGCTCTCTATCCACCGGATGTGTACCAAACTCACTAAAATAAGCAGTAAATAAGGTCTCTCTTGAAAAAGCCAAACCTTAACTCAGAAAATATAAAAAAATATATTGAATCTTCCATTCCTCTCAAAAGAAATTTAAAAAGCTGTCTTCCTGAAAACAAACAATGTATACGAAATGCTTCAGTCTGGATTTATACCCCACCATGGCACTGAGACTGCACTTGTGAAGGTGGTAAATTACCTTTTAATGGCATCAGACTGAGCCTCTGCATCTGTCCTCGTGCTCCTAGTCCTTAGTGCTGCTTTTGATACCATCGATCACCACATTCTTTTGGAGAGATTGGAAACCCAAATTGGTCTACGCGAACAAGTTCTGGCCTGGTTTAGATCTTATCTGTCGGAAAGATATCAGTTTGTCTCTGTGAATGGTTTGTCCACTGACAAATCAACTGTAAGCCTCAAGGCTCCGTTTTAGGACCACTATTGTTTTCACTATATATTTTACATCTTGGGGATGTCATTCGAAAACATAATAGTGTGCGGATGACACACAGCTGTACATTTCAATGAAACATGGTGAAGGGCCAAAATTGCCTTCCCTAGAAGCCTGTGTTTCAGGCATAAGGAAGTGGATGGTTGCAAACTTTCTACTTTTAACCTCGGACAAAACAGAGATGCTTGTTCTAGGTCACAAGAAACAAAGAGATCTTCTGTTAATCTGACAATTAATCTGAATGGTTGTACAGTCGTCTGAAATAAAACTGTGAAGGACCTCGGCGTTACTCTGGGCCCTGATCTCTCTTTTGACGAACATATCAAGACTGTTTCAAGGACAGCTTTTTTCCATCTACGTAACATTGCAAAAATCAGAAACTTTCTGTCCAAAAATGATGCAGAAAAATTAATCCATGCTTTTGTCACTTCTAAGTTAGACTACTGCAATGCTCTACTTTCCGGCTACCCGGATAAAGCACTAAATAAACTTCAGTTAGTGCTAAATATGGCTGCTAGAATCCTGACTAGAACCAAAATATTTGACCACTCCAGTGCTAGCCTCCCTACACTGGCTTCCTGTCAAAGCAAGGGCTGATTTCAAGGTTTTACTGCTAACCTACAAAGCATTACATGGGCTTGCTCCTACATATCTTTCCGATTTGATCCTGCCGTACATACCTACACATACGCTATGGTCACAAGACGTAGGCCTCCTAATTGTCTCTAGAATTTCTAAGCAAACAGCTGGAGGCAGGGCTTTCTCCTATAGAGCTCCATTTTTATGGAATGGTCTGCCTACCCATGTGAGAGACGCAGACTCGGTCTCAACCTTTAAGTGTTTGAAGATATCCCTCTAGTGGTGTGGGGGCTGTGCTTTGGCAAAGTGGGTGGGGTTATATCCTTCCTGTTTGGCCCTGTCCGGGGGTATCATCGGATGGGGCCACAGTGTCTCCTGTCCCCTCCTGTCTCAGCCTCCAGTATTTATGCTGCAGTAGTTTATGTCTCGGGGGGCTAGGGTCAGTTTGTTATATCTGGAGTACTTCTCCTGTCCTATTCGGTGTCCTGTGTGCATTTAAGTATGCTCTCTCTAATTCTCTCTTTCACTCTTTCTTTCTCTCTCTCGGAGGACATGAGCCCTAGGACTACCATGCCTCAGGACTACCTGACATGATGACTCCTTGCTGTCCCCAGTCCACCTGGCCGAGCTGCTGCTCCAGTTTCAACTGTTCTGCCTGTGATTATTATTATTTGACCATGCTGGTCATTTATGAACATTTGAACATCTTGGCCATGTTCTGTTATTATCGCCACCCTGCACAGCCAGAAGAGGAATGGCCACCCCTCATAGTCTGGTTCCTCTCTAGGTTTCTTCCTAGGTTCTGGCCTTTCTAGGGAGTTTTTCCTAGCCACCGTGCTTCTACACCTGCATTGCTTGCTGTTTGTGGTTTTAGGCTGGGTTTCTGTACAGCACTTTGAGATATCAGCTGATGTACGAAGGGCTATATAAATACATTTGATTTGATTTTCATTCGATTAAACAGTGATTGAATGTACAGAGTACACTATTGAAAATGGACTGATGGACGCGTGGTTAAACAGAGGTTGGGGGGATCCCTCATACCATATCAGGAGAGGATTTGTTTTTCAGCCTGGTGATCTGGTCATAGGTTCAAATAGTTTTTTTTTTATCAATAAAAATTCAACTTCATGTTCTGTCTCTCTTTATCAATAACAATTCAACTTCATGTTCTGTCTCTCTTTATCAATAACAATTCAACTTCATTTTTATTTTTAAATTTTTTATTTCACTTTTATTTAACCAGGTAGGCTAGTTGAGAACAAGTTCTCATTTGCAACTGCGACCTGGCCAAGATAAAGCAAAGCAGTGCGACAGAAACAACAACACAGAAATACACATAAACAAACGCACAGTCAACAACACAATAGAAAAGTCTATATACAGTGTGTGCAAATGAAGAAAGGAGGTAAGGCAATAAATAGGCCATAGTGGCGAAATAAAATGGAGCACTGGAAGGAAAGGAGCACTGGAAGGAAAAGAGGCCAAAGGAGGAGTTGGCTTTGGGGATGACCAGTGAGATATACCTGCAGGAGCGCATGCTAAGGGTAGGTGTTGCTATGGTGACCAGTGAGCTGAGATAAGGCGGGTCTTTACTTAGCAAAGACTTATTGATGACCTCGAGCCAGTGGGTTTGGCGACGAATATGAAGCGAGGGCCAGCCAATGAGCGCATACAGGTCGCAGTGGTGGGTTTATGGGGCTTTGGTGACAAAATGGATGGCACTGTGATAGACTACATCCACTTTGTTGAGTAGAGTGTTGGAGGCTATTTTATAGATGACATTGCCGAAGTCGAGGATCGGTAGGATGGTCAGTTTTACGAGGGTATGTTTGGCAGCATGAGTGAAGGAGGCTTTGTTGCGAAATAGAAAGGCGATTCTGTATTTAATTTTGGATTGGAGATGAGTCTGGAAGAAGAGTTTACAGTCTAACCAGACTCCTAGGTATTTGTAGTTGTGAACATATTCTAATATTCTATATTCAGTCCAGAGTAGTGATGTTGGACAGGCAGGCAGGTGTGGGCAGTGATCGGTTGAAGAACATGCATTTAGTTTTACTTGCGTTTTAAGAGCAGTTGGAGGCCACGGAAGGAGAGTTGTATGGCATTGAAGCTCATTTGGAGGTTTATTTAGCACAGTGTCCAAAGAAGGGCCAGAAGTATACAGATTGGTGTCGTCTGCGTAAAGGTGGATCAAGGAATCCCCCGCAGCGAGAGCAACATCGTTGATCTTCATGTTCTGTCTCTCTATATCAATAACAATTCATCTTTATGTCTCTCCTCAATCAAACAAAGGAAGAAGGAAAAATAAACATTGCGGTAACCATAACAGAGTCGAGGGTGGAGCTGCTGTATCTGGCCAGCTGGCATGTTGAGTGTGTGACTGGCACACGAGAGGTAGACACGTCAACCTGCATCCCAAATGGCACCCTATTCCCTATATAGTGCACTACTTTAGACCAGAGCCCTATGGCACCCTATTCCCTATATAGTACACTACTTTAGACCAGAGCCCTATGGCACCCTATATAGTACACTACTTTAGACCAGAGCCTTCCACACCAGGCCCTCCACACCAGGCCCTCCACACCAGAACCTCCACACCAGGCCCTCTAAACCAGGCCCTCCACACCAGGCTCTCCACACCAGGCCCTCCACACCAGGCCCTCCACACCAGAACCTCCACACCAGGCCCTCTAAACCAGGCCCTCCACACCAGAACCTCTACGGATTCTGTCAGCAGCTGTCGGTCAAACGTGTGTGTGTGTGTGTGTGTGTGTGTGTGTGTGTGTGTGTGTGTGTGTGTGTGTGTGTGTGTGTGTGTTTGTGTGCGTGCTTCAGCAGCTGTCGGTCAAACTCTGTCACCGTGGAGATAGCTAACGATGACATGGGGGATTAATTTAACATTCCAACCCCTGTCACGACGCAACGGGAACGGATGTCGGAAAAACTGAGATTGAGGATAAATCATGGAAGGGGGAGAGAGAGAGAGAAAGAGACAGACAGACAGACAGACAGACACAGAGACAGAGAGACAGAGAGAAAGAGACAGACAGACACAGAGAAAGAGAGACAGAGACAGAGAGACAGACAGACAGACACAGAGAGAGAAAGAGACAGACAGACAGACAGACAGACAGACAGACAGACAGACAGACAGACAGACAGACAGACAGACAGACAGACAGACAGACAGACAGACAGACAGACAGACACAGAGAAAGAGACAGACAGACAAACATAGAGAGAGAAAGAGACAGACAGACAGACAGAGAGACAGAGAGACAGACACAGAGAGAGAAAGAGACAGACAGACAGACACAGAGAAAGAGAGACAGAGAGACAGACAGACAGACACAGAGAGAGAAAGACAGACAGACAGACACAGAGAGAGAAAGAGAGACAGAGAGACAGAGAGACGCAGAGAGAGAAAGAGAGACAGAGAGACAGACAGACACAGAGAGAGAGAAAGAGAGACAGACAGAGTTTAGCAGATGCTTTAAGTTATAATGACATCATGCCTGTGTGAATGGTGTGAGTTGGTCAACGACACTCTAAAACTGGGTTGACCAATATAACCCCCCCCGCCTGTGGGAAAAACAACCTGTGGTTGCCTAGGTTACCCCATTGGTTCACAGCAAATACTTGAATACTTGAGTGAATATAGCTCTGACAGAGAAGGCTGCCGAGCTCCTAGCTCTTAGGAAACTTTGCAGTATTTTGTTTTTTATGTGTTATTTATTTTTTAGAAAGCATTTCGCTACACCCCCGCAGTAACATCTGATAAACACGTGTATGTGACAAATAACATTTGATTTGATTAGACTTGACCTTTTACAAACTCAATTTTCTTGTTCTCTGCTTGTTGTTTTAATTGACTATAAACAACAACAACAACAACAACAACATTTATGAAAAGTACACGTCTAAAGATTCCTCTTCATCATCATCATCCTCCTGAGTGTTCTCACTATTGAAAAAAAAACTACTGCTCATGACCAGGTGAGGGAGTGGTAGCTTACCACCAACCGAAACATTAAGGTAGAGTTACCAACAGACCAGGTGAGGGAGTGGTAGCTTACCACCAACCGACTAAGACTGCAACTACATTAAGACTGCAACTACATTACCAACAGACTGCAACTACATTACCAACAGACTGCAACTACGTTACCAACAGACTGCAACTACGTTACCAACAGACTGCAACTACGTTACCAAGAGACTGCAACTACGTTACCAAGAGACTGCAACTACGTTACCAAGAGACTGCAACTACGTTACCAACAGACTGCAACTACGTTACCAACAGACCAAACAACTACAAGTAGTGAGTGGAGTTAGTAACAGACTATACAACTACAAGTAGTGAGTGGAGTTACTAAGAGACTATACAACTACAAGTAGTGAGTGGAGTTACTAACAGACTACACAACTACTAGTAGTGAGTGGAGTAACTAACAGACTATACAACTACAGGTAGTGAGTGGAGTTACAGACTATACAACTACAGACCTGTGTGTGTGTGTGTGTGTGTGTGTGTGTGTGTGTGTGTGTGTGTGTGTGTGTGTGTGTGTGTGTGTGTGTGTGTGTGTGTGTGTGCGATGTTCTGTACGCCTACCACCAGACTAAATGGATATCATGTTCCTAACCTCTATAGACCATCCTGATCACTACAAAGCTCCCCAGAACGTCGATCTATTCCTTCCACTCACAACAATAATTGAAAATAATTGCCCAGCACAGGGCATGAACTCATGATGCTCTGAGCCATAGTGCACTGCTTAGATTACAGCAGTACTACAATTCACTACACTGTAGGAAGGCTTTACTCAATGATAGTTGATGGAAATAGCACGTTGTTTTTAAATGATTTCATTTGAAGCCTTCCCCAATATCATAGCCTTGACCTTAACCAATCGGAATGGATGCCTGAACTGTCGACCATGTGGGTTGTTTCTGTTGGAACAAATTAAAATGCATCAATAATTTGTCGAATTTCGAGAGAGAGAGAGAGAGAGAGAGAGACAGAGAGACAGAGAGAGAGAGAGAGAGACAGAGAGACAGAGAGACAGAGAGAGAGAGAGAGAGTGAGAGAGAGAGAGACAGAGAGACAGAGAGACAGAGAGACAGAGAGAGAGAGAGTGATTGCAGAGTCGAAAACGGCAGGTCCGGGACAGGTAGCACATCCTGTGAACAGGTTTGGGTTCCATAGCCGCAGGCAGAACAGCAGAAACTGGATCAGCAGCACCACCAGGTGTCCTGGAACTCAGGTCCTAGAACTCGGTCTTAGAACTCAGGTGCTCCGGGAGGGAGGGAGGGAGGGAGGGAGGGAGGGAGGGAGGGAGGGAAGGAGGGAGGGGGAGAGAGAGAGAGAGATGGGAGAATTAGAGGAAACATACTTAAGATCACACAGGACACCAGATAAGACAGACACATAGACTATTGCAGCATAGATTCTGGAGACTGAGACAGGGGTGGGTAGGGAGACACTGTTGCCCCTCCAACGATACCCCTGGAAAAGTCCAACGAGGCAGGATATAACCCCACCCACTTTGCCGAAGCACAGCCCCCACACCACCAGAGGGATATCAACAGACCCCCAACTTAATACCCTGAGGCAAGGCGGAGTATAGCCCACAAAGATCTCCTCTACATGATTCTGAGGGGGTGCAAAACCGAACAGGAAGATCACGTCATTGACTCAACCCACTCAAGTCGAGTATAATGAAAAAAGCCTGGCAATACGTGATTCACCCTTCCTAGGAACAGCATCTGAGAGTATTAGTAAACCAGTGACTCAGCCCCTGTAATAGGGTCAGAGCCAGGGATTCCCAGGCAGAGAGAGAACTTTGGATTTGAAATTATACAATGAATATGAGGTTAAAGTGTAGACTGTCCGATTTAATTTGAGGGTATTTTCATTCATATCGGGTGAACCGTTTAGCAATTACAGAGCTTTTTGGACCGAAAGTATTGAGACACATTCACCTACGTGTATTAAAGTAGTCAAAAGTTGAGTATTTGTTCCCCTATTCACGCAATGATTACATCGAGCTTGTTGGATTCATTTGCTGTTTGTTTTTGGTTTTTTGTTTCAGATTATTTTGTTCCCAATTAATAGTAAATAATTTATTGTGTCATTTTGGAGTCATTTTTTATTGTAAATAAGAATAGAATATGTTTCTAAACACTTCTACATTAATGCCAAGAGTGGTGCAAAGCTGTCATCAAGGCAAAGGGTGGCTACTTTGAAGAATCTCAAATATAAAATATATTTTTTATTTGTTTAACACTTTTGTTGCTACCAAATTTTTAGCTTTTGACTGTTAATGTTCTTTAGGAACATTTTGGTTTTATAGTGTTTCTATTTTGTTATTGAAATTGTATTTATTCAATGTTTATTTAATTAGGTAAGTCAGGTAAGAACCAATTCTTATTTACAATGACAGGCTACTGGGGAACAGGGGGTTAACTGCTTTGTTCAGGGGCACAACGGCCGATTTCTACCTTGTCACTTCGGGGATTTGATCCAACAACCTTTTGGTTACTGGCCCAATGCTTTAACCACTAGGCTACCTGTCATAAGTCCCCCATAAACTTCTTCCCTTTCGACCTAAATATTTCCTGTACCGTACATTCACTTTGTTCTCATTTCATTTCATACACATATTACACTCGAAGGTGTCAGTCTCCCTCTGATAGGCCACAGCCAAAATGATCAGAGGAAAACAAAACGCCATTTGACAATGGATTCATTTCGGTTCGTGGTTCTGTGTCCTCCCTTCTAATTGGCTACCGTTTCCCGTCAGCCCGTCAAAAATTCAACACATTTGCATTTTCTTTCTTTTTTCTGTCTGTGAAAATAGATTTTCTGTGAGAGGACGTATCACCTCCGCTGCCTGGCAACGTACGACTCCAATTGAGATCATTGGAAATCAAATCAATGTGCCACTTTGGCAGTTCGACTCTGGGGTGGTGACAATATAGTCTCGCTTATCCCTCTGAAACCACTGTGTCCCGTCCAATCAGACACTGACCAGACAGTGTCCCGTCCAATCAGACACTGACCAGACAGTGTCCCGTCCAATCAGACACTGACCAGACAGTGTCCCGTCCAATCAGACACTGACCAGACAGTGTCCCGTCCAATCAGACACTGACCAGACAGTGTCCCGTCCAATCACACTGACCAGACAGTGTCCCGTCCAATCAGACACTGACTAGACACTGACTAGACTGTGTCCCGTCCAATCAGACACTGACTAGACTGTGTCTGTCACGAATCCCGTTTGCTGAGTCTGTTTTTTGCCTGTGTTCTGTCCTGGAGTGTTTTTTCCGGCGTCTGGTTGCCGGGCAATGTAGCCAGTTGGGAGTTCTGATTACCCTTGAACAGTATGTTGTGCCATAGTATCAGCCTCAAGTTGGATAGAATTTGTTTTGTTGTTTTTCACGTATTGCTTGCCTTAAACTTAAACTTAAACACTGCCCGCTACGCCACCTGGATATATCTACCCATTCACATTCACTTGTAAATAAATACTCACCTTCTTCCTACTCTCCTTGTCCTGGTCTGCTTCTGGGTTCGATTTTGAAAGAATGTGACAGTGTCCCATCCAATCAGACACTGACTAGACTGTGTCCCGTCCAATCAGACACTGACCAGACGGTATCCCGTCCAGACACTGACCAGACTGTGTCCCGTCCAATCAGACACTGACCAGACAGTGTCCCGTCCAATCAGACACTGACCAGACAGTTTCCCCTCCTATCGGACACTGACTAGACTGTGTCCCCTCCAATCAGACACACTAGGGACCCTGAACCACATGAGTGGAACAACAGAACAACAGAAGCAGCTGTGGAACAGAGAGCAGAGGTTCTGGAACACAAAGACAAGGGGATCTTCTCTTCAGTAGAGACCAGGGGTTCTGGAACACAAAGACAAGGGGATCTTCTCTTCAGTAGAGACCAGGGGTTCTGGAACACAAAGACAAGGGGATCTTCTCTTCAGTAGAGACCAGGGGTTCTGGAACACAAAGACAAGGGGATCTTCTCTTCAGTAGAGACCAGGCGTTCTGGAACACAAAGACAAGGGGATCTTCTCTTCAGTAGAGACCAGGGGTTCTGGAACACAAAGACCAGGGGATCTTATCTTCACTAGAGACCAGGGGTTCTAGAACACAAAGACCAGGGATCTTCTGTTTACTAGAGACCAGGGGTTCTAAAACACAAAGACCAAGGTTTCTAGAACACAAAGACCATGGATTCTGTCTCAGCCTCCAGTATTTATGCTGCAGTAGTTTGTGTCGGGGGGCTAGGGTCAGTTTGTTATATCTGGAGTACTTCTCCTGTCCTATTCGGTGTCCTGTGTGAATTTAAGTGTGCTCTCTCTAATTCTCTCTCTCTTTCTCTCTTTCTTTCTCTCTCTCGGAGGACCTGAGCCCTAGGACCATGCCCCAGGACTACCTGACATGATGACTTTTTGCTGTCCCCAGTCCACCTGGCCGTGCTGCTGCTCCAGTTTCAACTGACCTGAGCCCTAGGACCATGCCCCAGGACTACCTGACATGATGACTCCTTGCTGTCCCCAGTCCACCTGACCGTGCTGCTGCTCCAGTTTCAATTGTTCTGCCTTATTATTATTCGACCATGCTGGTAATTTATGAACATTTGAACATCTTGGCCATGTTCTGTTATAATCTCCACACGGCACAGCCAGAAGAGGACTGGCCACCCCACATAGCCTGGTTCCTCTCTAGGTTTCTTCCTAGGTTTCTAGGGAGTTTTTCCTAGCCACCGTGCTTCTACACCTGCATTGCTTGCTGTTTGGGGTTTTAGGCTGGGTTTCTGTACAGCACTTTGAGATATCAGCTGATGTACGAAGGGCTTTATAAATACATTTGATTTGATTTGATTTGATTCTGGAACATAAAGGGAAACCTGTTCTCTGAAGGAAATAACCTTCAATGCACAAGAGACCAGGGGTTCTAGAACACAAATACCAGGGGATCTTCTGTTTACTAGAGACCAGGGGTTCTAGAACGCAAAGACCAGGGTTTCTAGAACACAAAGACCATGGGTTCATCTGTCACCAAGGACCAGGGATTCTAGAACACAAATACCATGGGTTCTGAAACATAAAGGGAAACCTGTTCTCTGAAGGAAATAACCTTCAATGCATAGGCAATCTCCAGACCAGGGAGACCAACGTATCTGTTGTTTTTTAAAGTTCTCTTTTAACCAGAGTCTAGTTGTTCTAACTATGACCAATCAATGACATTAATCACTCAATCAAATAGTAGAACAGGGAATTGTAAACTGGCAGGATTGTAAACATCACGTAGGTACTGGCCCTCATTGCTGTCATATTCAGAGTTGAACAATTTATATAAAATCTAAATTATGAATCTTTGCATACTAGATATTTCTGGCATAATTGGTTGTTCGATTTCATTAACTTGAAACAGCCTTTCAAGTCAAGAATAGCATTCTGGGATTAAGTGTCACTCCAACCAGTTGTTGTCATGGCACCCAAGACAACCAAAGCAACAGAACATTCCAAATAAATGTGTTCTTTCTGGCACAGCCTGACAACACAATTACTAAGGCTGGGCATCGCTTCCTAGTTTTCCACACAAACTATGACACAAACTCTCCAATGATAAAATAATATGCAATGTTTCAAAACCAACCATGATTTATGGAACAAATGTATTGTCTTTAAATTAATCAAAATGTCCTCATTCACTTCACATGTATGTTCCAAATGAACTTTAGTGTCTGTGCTTATATGCAACACCCCATCTATCTACATTAAACCTATATAAGATCATTGCAATATGGGCTAGTTATACTCCCTTTACCATCATGTTACATTTCAGTAGATCGTTGATGGCTGTCGTTCTCCACTGACGATCTGCGTGATTCATTAACCACAGTCTGATACACATACTGTTTATGTGGTGTCATCCATCTGATTAAAAAATAACAACAACATGTAGGGATTCAACCTGAGCCCCACTATTGTACATGTCGCTATACAGCAGAATATGCAGAATTCACCCCCCCCCCTCAATGTTTGCAGAGATAACATTGATGGTAACAGCTCAGCATTCAACACCATAGTGGCCCTCAAAGCTCATCACTAAGCTAAGGACCCTGGGACTAAACACCTCCCTTTGCAACTGGATCCTGGACTTCCTGACAGGCCGCCTCGAGGTTGTAAGGGTAGGTAACAACACATCTGCCACGCTGATCCTCAATATGGGTGAACCTCAGGGGTGCGTGCTTAGTCCCCTCCTGTATTCCCTGTTCATTCATGACTGCACGGCCAAGAATGACTCCAACACCATCATTAAGTTTGCTGATGACACAACAGTTGTAGGCCTGATCACCGATAACGATGAGACAGCCTATATGGAGAATGTCAGCGACTTGACCGTGTGGTTCCAGGACAACAACCTCTGCCTCAACGTGACCAAGACAAAGGAGATGATCGTGGACTACAGGAAAAGGAGGACCGAGCACGCCCCCATTCACATAAACAGGGCTGTAGTGGAACAGATTGAGAGTTTTAAGTTCCTTGGTGTCCACATCACCAACAAACTATCATGGTCGAAGCACACCAAGACAGTCGTGAAGAGGGCACGACAAAACCTATTCCCCCTCAGAAGATTGAAGAGATTTGGCATGGGTCCTCAGATCCTCAAAAGGTTTTACAGCTGCACCATCGAGAGCATCCTGACGGGTTGAATCACTTTCTGGTATGGCAACTGCTCGGCCTCCGATCGCAAGGCACTACAAAGGGTATCGAGTATCCGGCCCAGTACATCACCGGGGCTAGGCTTCCTGCCATCCAGGACCTCTACACCAGGTGGTGTCAGAGGAAGGCCCTAGGAATTGTCAAGGACTCCAGCCTCCCTGGTCGTGGACTGTTCTCTCTGCTACCGCACGACAAGCGGTACTGGAGTGCCAAGTCTTGATCCAGGAGGCTTCTGGACAGCTTCCAACCCCCCTAAACCATAAAGCTAATCAAATGGCAACCCGGACTATTTGCATTGGCCCCCTTAACCTCTTCAACCTATGGGGGCGCTATGTCATTATTGGATAAAAAGACGTGCCCGTTTTAAGCGCAATATTTTGTCACGAAAAGATGCTCGACTATGCATGAAATTGACGGCCTCGGAAAGACAAAACTCTGACGTTTCCAAAACTGCAAAGATATTATCTGTGAGTGCCCCAGAACTAATGCTACAGGCGAAACCAAGATGAAGTTTCATACAGGAAATGCCCCAGATTCTGAAGGCGCTGTGTTCCAATGTCTCCTTATATGGCTGTCAATGCGCCAGGAATGAGCCTGCCACGAAGGATTTTATTGTCGATAGATATGTGAAAAACACCTTGAGGATTGATTCTAAACATCGGTTTGCCATGTTTCTGTCGATATTATGGAGTTAATTTGGGAAAAAGTTCGCGTTTTAATGACTTAATATATATATCTTTTTCTTTTTTTTTACCCAAACGTGATGAACAAAACGGAGCGATTAGTCGACACAAATAATATTTTTTGTAAAAACGGAACATTTGCTATCTAACTGAGTCTCCTCATTGAAAACATCTGAAGTTCTTCAAAGGTAAATGATTTTATTTTAATGCTTTTCTGGTTTTTGTGAAAATGTTGCCTGCTGAATGCTAATGCTAAATGCTACGCTAGGCTATCAATACTGTTACACAAATGCTTGTTTTGCAATGGTTGAGAAGCATATTTTGAAAATCTGAGATGACAGTGTTGTTAACAAAAGGCTAAGCTTGAGAGCAAATAGATTAATTTCATTTCATTTGCGATTTTCATGAATAGTTAACGTTGTGTTATGATAATGAGCTTGAGGCTGTAGTCACGATACCGGATCCGGGATGTGGCTCGACGCAAGAAGTTAAAAGAAGAGGACCAAGGTGCAGCGTGTTGCAGCGTACATTTTCTCTTTATTTGGACAATGACGCCAAACAAAACAATAAACACTACAAAACCAAACCGTGAAGCTAAAGGCTATGTGCCCTAAACAAAGTCAACTTCCCACAAAGACAGGTGGGAAAAAGGGCTGCCTAAGTATGGTTCCCAATCAGAGACATCGATAGACAGCTGTCCCGACGCAAGAAGTTAACACATCGTTTTCATTAAAGGCTGTGTCAGGGTAGAAAAGGTTCATATTTACAAAAGGGAAAATATAAAATTCATCATGTGATGATGTGTATGTGACCCGACCCCCTTAACCCTTGACCTTTTAATGTGAGTTTGACATCTCTGACTCCAATCCATTCCAGAAGCAACAGGAAAACAGGAAACAGGAAACAGAGGGACGTGATAAAAAAGACGGGCAGAGTTACGACTGTGGTGCTCATGAAATTCTGTCAGCTGGTTATTGTCATGCAAAAGCCTGCCATTCTCACAGTAATTTACAATTCATTAAAATGTACAAGTTTAGCATCTCCAGTTCTCCACGAATAAAAACAGCATACAAGGTTAGTAGTGGGTAGGAGAGGGGGCTCTAACTCTTAGTGGGTAGGAGAGGGGGCTCTAACTCTTAGTGGGTAGGAGAGGGGCTCTAACTCTTAGTGGGTAGGAGAGGGGGCTCTAACTCTTAGTGGGTAGGAGAGGGGGCTCTAACTCTTAGTGGGAAGGAGAGGGGGCTTTAACTCTTAGTGGGTAGGGGAGGGGGCTCTGACTTTTAGTGGGTAGGAGAGGGGGCTCTAACTCTTAGTGGGAAGGAGAGGGGGCTTTAACTCTTAGTGGGTAGAGGAGGGGGCTCTAACTTTTCTCAGCTTTGCCGCATCGTCATTACACACACCTGCTCCGTTATTACACACACCTGCTCCGTCATTACACCTGCTCTGTCATTACACACACCTGCTCCATCATTACACACACCTGCTCCATCATTACACACACCTGCTCATTCATTACACACACCTGCTCCGTCATTACACCTGCTCTGTCATTACACCTGCTCCATAATTACACACACCTGCTCCATCATTACACACACCTGCTCATTCATTACACACACCTGCTCCGTCATTACAAACACCTGCTCTGTCATTACACACACCTGCTCCATCATTACTCACACCTGCTCCATCATTACACACACCTGCTCATTCATTACACACACCTGCTCCGTCATTACACCTGCTCTGTCATTACACACACCTGCTCCATCATTACACACACCTGCTCCATCATTACACACACCTGCTCATTCATTACACACACCTGCTCCGTCATTACACCTGCTCCGTCATTACACACACCTGCTCCATCATTACACACACCTGCTCCATCATTACACCTGCTCCGTCATTACACACACCTGCTCCATCATTACACCTGCTCCGTCATTACACCTGCTCCATCATTACACACACCTGCTCCATCATTACACCTGCTCCGTCATTACACACACCCGCTCCATCAATCCACCTGCCTTGTCATTACACCTGCTCTATCATTACACACACCTGCTCCATCATTACACACACCTGCTCATTCATTACACACACCTGCTCCATCATTACACCTGCTCTGTCATTACACACACCTGCTCCATCATTACACACACCTGCTCCATCATTACACACACCTGCTCATTCATTACACACACCTGCTCCGTCATTACACCTGCTCCATCATTACACACGCCTGCTCCATCATTACACACACCTGCTCCGTCATTACACACACCTGCTCCATCATTACACACACCTGCTCAGTCATTACACCTGCTCCGTCATTACACCTGCTCCATCATTACACACACCTGCTCCATCATTACACCTACTCAGTCATTACACCTGCTCCATCATTACACACACCTGCTCCATCATTACACACACCTGCTCCATCATTACACCTGCTCCATCATTACACCTGCTCCGTCATTACACCTGCTCCATCATTACACCTGCTCCATCATTACACCTTCTCCCCATTTTATCTCCTTGATTTCTCCCTCTTTATTTAGCCCTCAGTAGACATCAGTCACTAGTTAGTATTGTCTTCTTTTATGTTCAGTAAGCTTCTCATGTTATGTTCTTTTGTATCGTTTCATTATTAAACTCACCTTCTGCACCTGCTTCCTGACTCCCGGCGTATTACGTTACAGAATACTACCTCACTTCCTGACTCCCGGCGAATTACGTTACAGAATACTACCTCACTTCCTGACTCCCGGAATATTACGTTACAGAAAACTACGTCACTTCCTGACTCCCGGCGAATTACGTTACAGAATACTACCTCACTTCCTGACTCCCGGAATATTACGTTACAGAATACTACCTCACTTCCTGACTCCCGGCGAATTACGTTACAGAATACTACCTCACTTCCTGACTCCCGGCGAATTACGTTACAGAATACTACGTCACTTCCTGACTCCCGGCAAATTACGTTACAGAATACTACTTCACTTCCTGACTCCCGGTGAATTACATTACAGAATACTACCTCACTTCCTGACTCCCGGCGTATTACGTTACAGAATAATACCTCACTTCCTGACTCCTGGCGTATTACGTTACAGAATACTACCTCACTTCCTGACTCCCGGCGAATTACGTTACAGAATACTACCTCACTTCCTGACTCCCAGCGTATTACGTTACAGAATACTACCTCACTTCCTGACTCCCGGCGTATTACGTTACAGAATACTACCTCACTTCCTGACTCACGGCGTATTACATTACAGAATACTACCTCACTTCCTGACTCCCGGCGAATTACGTTACAGAATACTACCTCACTTCCTGACTCCCGGCGTACTACGTTACAGAATACTACCTCACTTCCTGACTCCCGGCGTATTACGTTACAGAATACTACCTCACTTCCTGACTCCCGGCGAATTACGTTACAGAATACTACGTCACTTCCTGACTCCCGGCGTATTACGTTACAGAATACTACCTCACTTCCTGACTCCCGGCGTATTACGTTACAGAATACTACCTCTCTTCCTGACTCCCGGAATATTACGTCACAGAATACTATCTCACTTCCTGACTCCCGGCGTATTACGTTACAGAATACTACCTCACTTCCTGACTCCCGGCGAATTACGTTACAGAATACTACCTCACTTCCTGACTCCCGGTGAATTACGTTACAGAATACTACCTCACTTCCTGACTCCCGGCGAATTACATTACAGAATACTACCTCACTTCCTGACTCCCGGCGTATTACGTTACAGAATACTACCTCACTTCCTGACTCCCGGCGTATTACGTTACAGAATACTACCTCACTTCCTGACTCCCGGCGAATTACGTTACAGAATACTACCTCACTTCCTGACTCCCGGCGTATTACGTTACAGAATACTACCTCACTTCCTGACTCCCGGCGTATTACGTTACAGAATACTACCTCACTTCCTGACTCCCGGCGTATTACGTTACAGAATACTACCTCACTTCCTGACTCCCGGCGAATTACGTTACAGAATACTACGTCACTTCCTGACTCCCGGCGTATTACGTTACAGAATACTACCTCACTTCCTGACTCCCGGCGTATTACGTTACAGAATGTATGGAAGCAGCCGAGGATAAAACCATCTTCCAGACGGTCTACTCCACCAACACCACAACCAGCTGACACATCTGGCTACGGCCATGGAGGAGCCCCTCCACGTTCTCCGCCAGCAAGGCTCTCCATATCCCAATCAGAGGGCCTCCTACCACGGGTCGTCACAGTGAGCCAGTCCCCAAGCCAACCCAGCCATCCGCCCAGGTCAGCGATGCCCGACTGTCCCTTCCATCGAAATGACCTGTCTGCTGCAGTGGCGTCACCCAAGTTGTTGGAGCTACATGGCTAATGGCTAATGGCTAATGGCTAATGGCTACATCTACTAAAGTCAAGTGACGATTGGGAGAAGCAGGCAGGATGTCACGGATGGTGAGATGCATTGGTTGACGCTCCGGACCTGTCCGTGTTTGGCTGACAGATGTGCGGCAAGACTGACCGGGAATTAGCCATCTGCTACTGCAATCCTCCCCCTCCGCTCAGAGACCAACTATGCTCCTTCCACTCCAGTCCCAAACTGCTTCCTTTCCTTTGTGTCTGTACACTGTAATTCAGCTTTCAGCTGAGAACATATATAGCTGAGGTAAACACATAAAGGTTATGTTTCCATCACTACAGTAACACTATGTTGTCATCCTGAGTTCCATGGTTGCCATGGCGATGTGAGGTTGCCTAGCCAGAGAACTCTTTGTAAAATTGTAAATATTTTATTGATCAAATTAACTTTTTTGTTGTTGTTAGCTTAGTAAGTGGGGCGGCAGCGTAGCCTAGTGGTTAGAGTGTTGGACTAGTAACCGGAAGGTTGCGAGTTCAAACCCCCCGAGCTGACAAGGTACAAATCTGTCGTTCTGCCCCTGAACAGGCAGTTAACCCCACTGTTCCTAGGCCGTCATTGAAAATAAGAATGTGTTCTTTAACTGACTTGCCTAGTTAAATAAAGGTAAAATAAAAAGTGCTGATTATTTCTATTGAACAAAAAATATAAACGCAACATGAAACAATATCAATGATTTTACTGAGTTACATTTCGTATAAGGAAATCAGTCAATTGAAATAAATAAATTATGCCCTAATTTATGGATTTCACATGATTGGGAATACAGATGTGCTGGTCACAGATACCTTCAAAAAAAGGTAGGGGCGTGGATCAGAAAACCAGTCAGTATCTGGTGTGACCACCATTTGCCTCATGCAGCACGACACATCTCCTTCACATAGAGTTGATCAGGCTGTTGATTGTGGTCTGTGGAATGTTGTCCCCACTCCTCTTCAATGGCTGTGTGAAGTCACTGGATATTGGGAGGGAACTGGAACACGCTGTCGTACACGTCGCTCCAGAGCATCCCAAACATGCTCAATGGCTGACATGGCTGGTGAGTATACAGGCCTGGGACATTCTTTGGCCTCCAGGAATAGTGTACAGAATAGTGTCCAGAGCCTTGCGACAAGGGGCCATTATCATTATTATTATTATTATTATTATTATTATGCATTATCATTCTGAAACATGAGGTGATGGCGGTGGATGATGACACGACAATGGGCCTCAGAATCTCGTCACGATATCACGTTATTCAAATTGCCGTTATGTTCATTGTTCGTAGCTTATGTCATATCCTATGTCATATCATATGCCTTATCGCATACCATAACCCCACCACCACCATGGGGCACTCTGTTCACAACTTTGACATCAGCAAACTGTTCACCCACACTCACGCCATACACACTTTCTGCCATCTGCCCGGTACAGCTAAAACCGCGATTCATCCATGAAGGGCTCACTTCTCCAGAGTGTCAGTGTGCCATCGAAGGTGAGCATTTTCTCACTGTCGGTTGCCGAACTGCAGTCAGGTCAAGACCCTAGTGAGGACGACGAGCACGCAAATGAGACGGTTTCTGTCAGTTTGTGCAGAAATGATTCGGTTGTGTAAATCCACAGTTTCATAAACTGTCAGGGAGGCTGGTCTCAGACGATCCCGCAGGTGAAGATGCTAGATTTCGAGGTCCTGGTGTGGCGTAGGTAAACCTGGTCTGTGGTTGTGAAGCCGGTTGGTCGTACTGCCAAATTCGGTAAAACGACGTTGGAGGTGGCTTATGGTAGAGAAATGAACATTGAATTCTCTGGCAAAAACTCTGGTGGACATTCCTGCAGTCAGCATGCCAATGGCACATTCAAAAGTGGCATTGTGTTGTGTGACAAAACGGCACATTTTAGAGTAGCTTTTTATTGCCCCCAGCACAAGGTGCACCTGTGTAATGATCATGCTGTTTAATCGGCTTCTTGATATTCCACCCCTGCCAGGTGGATGGATTATCTTGGCAAAGGAGAAATGCTCACTAACAGGGACGTAAATACATGTGTGAGAAATAACATTTGAGAGAAATAAGCATTTTGTGCATATGGAACATTTCTGGGATCTTTTATTTCAGCTCATGAAACATGGGACCAACACTTTACATGTTGTGTTTATATTTTTGTTCAGTATATACACTACACAACCAAAAGTATGTGGACACCTGCTCATCGAACATCTCATTCCAAAATCTTGGGCATTCATATGGAGTTGGTCCCTCCTTTGCTGCTATAACAGCATCCACTCTTCTGGGAAGTCATTAATATGGAGTTGGTCCCCCCTTTGCTGATATAACAGCCTCCACTCTTCTGGGAAGGCTTTCCACTAGATTTTGGAATATTGCTGCAGGGACTTGCTTCCATTCAGCCACAAGAGCATTAGTAAGGTCGGGCACTGATGTTGGGCGATACTGAGCCTTCTGGCTCGTAGTCGGCGTTCTAATTCATCCCAAAGGTGTTCGATGGGGTTGAGGTCAGCACTCTGTGCCATTCAAGTTCTTCCACAACGATAACGACAAACCATTTCTGTATAGACCTCGCTTTGTACACGGGGGCATTGTCATGCTGAAACAGGAAAGGGCCCTGCCCGAACTTTTGCCACAAAGTTGGAAGCACAGAATCGTCTAGAATGTCATTGTATGCTGTAGCGTTAAGATTTCCCTTCACTGGAACTAAGAGGCCTGAACCATGAAAAACAGCCCCTAGACCATTATTCCTCCTCCACCAAACTTCACAGTAGGCACTATGCATTGGGGTAGGTAGCGTTCTCCTGGCATCCGCCAAACCCAGATTCATCTGTCGGACTGCCAGATGGTGAAGCGTTATTCATCACTCCAGAGAACGTATTTCCACTGCTCCAGAGTCCAATGGCGGCGAGCTTTACACCGTTCCAGCTGACACTTGGCATTAAGTATGGTGATCTTAGGCTGTTCCCTTTCCTGCACATTCACCTAGGGCAAGGGAGAGGCTCTTTTAATCTCCCCCTTTATCTCCCTCCCTCCCTCTGTCTCTCTCGCTCTCATCTTTTCTACGTGAAGTGTTACCAACATTTTTTTTGCATCAACTTCTGTAAAAACACATTTCAACGGGGGGAATCTGATGACTTTGTGCCAATATCAGTACAACCCTGAGAGTGTTTCCATCACAGTAGAAAAGTACAAAAGACAGCGAGAGACAGAGCGGGTGGCTAGGAGAGAGGGAGAGAGAGAAAGCGATGGAAAGAGAGGGAATTATTTCTGAAGGAGAGACCGAGATAACATTATGCCTGAAGGAGAGACAGCGATAACATTACGCCTGAAGGAGAATTCAAAGAGCCTTGCACTAGGTAGAGGTGTATCCTTCCATTGTTTCTATTATCCAACACATCATCCCATCTGTTCCTGAGTGTTTGTTTTTCCTTTCAACAGCCCCTTCATGTCAGCTGAAGAGAGAGAGCTGGGAGAGAGACGGGGGGGGGAGTACTTGAGAACACTGTTGAATTTACCTCCTGTATGAACCTGCTCACATAAAATGTGCAATGAGTAACGATAACTTGCCAATATACAAATGGTACCTGTACCGAGTCAATGGGTACGAGGCAGATATGTACAAATACACTATAATACACTAAATACACGTGCAAAATTATTCAGCCCCTTTACTTTCAGTGCAGAAAACTCTCTCCAGAAGTTCAGTGAGGATCTCTGAATGATCCAATGTTGACCTAAATGACTAATGATGATAAATACAATCCACCTGTGTGTAATCAAGTCTCCGTATAAATGCACCTGCACTGTGATAGTCTCAGAGGTCCGTTAAAAGCGCAGAGAGCATCATGAAGAACAAGGCAGGTCCGAGATACTGTTGTGAAGAAGTTTAAAGCCGGATTTGGATACAAAAAGATTTCCCAAGCTTTAAACATCCCAAGGAGCACTGTGCAAGCAATAATATTGAAATGGAAGGAGTATCAGACCACTGCAAATCTACCAAGACCTGGCCGTCCCTCTAAACTTTCAGCTCATACAAGGAGAAGACTGATCAGAGATGCAGCCAAGAGGCCCATGATCACTCTGGATGAACTGCAGAGATCTACAGGTGAGGTGGGAGACTCTGTCCATAGGACAACAATCAGTCTTATATTGCACAAATCTGGCCTTTATGGAAGAGTGGCAAGAAGAAAGCCATTTCTTAAAGATATCCATAAAAAGTGTCGTTTAACCTCTTAGTCCGCCCCATCCCGCATGCGGTATCGTTACTACAGCCTCAAGCTCATTAGCATAATGCAACATTAGCGATTTTTAAAAAATCGCAAATGAAACTAAATAAATAAGCTTATCCTTTTCTTAACAATCCTGTCGTCTCAGATTTTCAAAATATGCTTTAGAACCAGAGAAAATCACTAATTTGTGTAAGAGTGGTGATAGCTAGCTTAGCGTTAGCATTAGCATTTAGCACGCAACATATTCACAAAAACCAGCCAAGGAATCAAATAAAATAAAATAATTTACCTTTGAAGAACTTCAGATGTTTCAATGAGGAGACTCTCAGTTACATAGCAGATGTCCAGTTTTTCCTGATAGATTCTTGTGTAGGACACATCGTTCCCTTTTGTTACTATGCATATGGCTACTGAAACTAACCGAAAATTCAGTCACCTACATGTCGAACTTTTTTCCGAATTAACTCCATAATATTGACTGAAACATGGAAAAACGTTGTTTGAATCAATGCTGAAGGTGGTTTGTCATATTTCTCTCCGTTGAAAGCACCATCCTTGTAGCCTGGTTTGTTCTGAGATTTGAATGGACAAATACCGGGACCTGACTTTTGCACACCAATTGCCACGCAGCCACCTAGCGGGACACCTGGTAAATGTAGTCTCTTATGGTCAATCTTCCAATCTTCCAATGATATGCCTACAAATACGTCACAATGCTGCAGAGACCTTGGGGAAACAAGAGAAAGAGTCCGTTGATTCCTGTCGCATTCACAGCCATATAAGGTGATCATGGAAAACGTAGCCTCAGAAATCCTGTGCATTTCCTGGTCGGTCAAACATCTTGGTTTTGTCCGAAACATTTGTTCTAAGGGACTCACAGTGAAAATCTTTGCATTTCTGGAAACGTAAGACTGTCTTCTTTCCAAAGCTATCAATTCCAAGCATATTCGAGCATCTTTTCGTGACAAAATATTGCGCTTAAAACGGGCACGTCTTTTTATCCAAAAATGAAATACTGACCCTATAGGACTAACAGGTTAAAGTTTGCCACAAGCCACCTGGGAGACACACCAAACATGTGGAAGAAGGTGCTCTGGTCAGATGAAACCAAAATTGAACTTTTTGGCAACAATGCAAAACGTTATGTTTGGCGTAAAAGCAACACAGCTCATCACCCTGAACACACCATCCCCACTGTCAAACATGGTGGTGGCAGCATCATGGTTTGGGCCTGCTTTTCTTCAGCAGGGACAGGGAAGATGGTTAAAATTGATGGGAAGATGGATGGAGCCAAATACAGGACCATTCTGGAAGAAAACCTGATGGAGTCTGCAAAAGACCCGAGACTGGGACGGAGATTTGTCTTCCAACAAGACAATGATCCAAAACATAAAGCAAAATCTACAATGGAATGGTTCAAAAATAAACATATCCAGGTGTTAGAATGGCCAAGTCAAAGTCCAGACCTGAATCCAATCGAGAATCTGTGGAAAGAACTGAAAACTTCTGTTCACAAATGCTCTCCATCCAACCTCACTGAGCTCGAGCTGTTTTGCAAGGAGGAATGGGAAAATTTTTCAGTCTCTCGATGTGCAAAACTGATAGAGACATACCCCAAGCGACTTACAGCTGTAATCGCAGCAAAAGGTGGCGCTACAAAGTATTAACTTAAGGGGGCTGAATAATTTTGCACGCCCAATTTTTCAATTTATGATTTGTTAAAAAAGTTTGAAATATCCAATAAATGTCGTTCCACTTCATGATTGTGTCCCACTTGTTGTTTATTCTTCACAAAAAAATACAGTTTTATATCTTTATGTTTGAAGCCTGAAATGTGGCCGAATACTTTCGCAAGGCACTGTATATCAAAAGTATGTGGACTCCCCTTCAAGTGAGTCGGTAATTCTTATTGTATTGAATCGAGCACACAGCCACACACACTCCATAGACAAACCATTTTTTGGGGCCTTCCACTGACACCGCCTAGTATAAATGTCCTGGATGGCAGAAAGCTTGGTCCCAGGTCGGATGCCGAGCAGTTGCCATACCAGGCGGTGATGCAACCATGTTCTCGATGGTGCAGCTGTAGAATCTTTTGAGGATCTGAGGACCCATGACAAATCTTTTCAGTCTCCTGGGGGTGGAATAGGTTTTGTTGTGCTTGGTGTTTTTAAATTATTTTTATTTCACCTTTATTTAACCAGGGAGGCCAGTTGAGAACAAGTTCTCATTTACAACTGGAACCTGGCCAAGATAAAGCAAAGCAGTGCGACGCAAACAACAACGCATGGAATTAAATTTTTATAATAAACAAATATACAGTCAATAACACAATTGAAAAATCTATACAGTCATTCTCAAAACTTTTGTGCATGACTGTATACAGTGTGTGAAAATGTAGTAAGATTAGTGAGGTAAGGCAATAAATAGGCCATAGTGGTGAAAAAAAAAATGACAATTTGGCAATTAAACACTGGAGTGATAGATGTGCAGAAGATGAATGTGCAAGTAGAGATACTGGGGTGGAAAGGCGCAAAAAAATAAAATAACAACATGGGGATGAGGTAGTTGGCTGGGCTATTTACAGATCGGCTGTGTACAGGTGCAATGATCGGTAAGCTGCTCTGACAGCAGATACTTAAAGTTAGTGAGGGAGATATAAGTCTCCAGCTTCAGTGATTTTTGCAATTTGTTCCAGTCATTGGCAGCAGAGAACTGGAAGGAAAGGTGGCCAAAGGAGGAGTTGGCTTTGGGGATGGCCAGTGAAACATTCCTGCTGGAGCGCGTGCTACGGGTGGGTGCTGCTATGGTGACCAGTGAGCTGAGATAAGGTGGGGCTTCACCTAGCAAAGACTTCTTGATGACCTGGAGCCAGTGGGTTTGGCGACGAATATTAAACGAGGGCCAGCAAAAGAGAGCATACAGGTGGTGGGTAGAATATTGGCCTTGGTGACAAAACGGATGGCGTGGGTATGTTTAGCAGCATGAGTGAAGGATGCTTTGTTTAGAAATAGGAAGCAGATTCTAAAATTAATTTTGGATTAGAGTTGCTTAATGTGAGTCTGGAAGGAGAGTTTACAGTCTGATCAGACACCTAGGTATTTGTAGTTGTCCACATACTGAAAGTCAGAGCCGTCCAGAGTAGTGATTCTAGGCGGGCGGGCGGTGGGCGGGTGCTGGCACCGATCGGTTGAAGAGCATGCATTTAGTTTTATTTGCATTTAAGAGCAGTTGGAGGCCACGGAAGGAGAGTTGTATGGCATTGAAGCTCGTCTGGAGGTTAGTTAACACCGTGTCCAAAGAAGAGCCAGAAATATACAGAATGGTGTCGTCTGCGTAGAGGTGGAACAGAGAATCACCAGCAGCAAGAGCGACAGAATTGATGTATTCAGAGAAAAGAGTCGGCCCGAGAATTGAACCCTGTGGCACCCCCATAGAGACTGCCAGAGGTCCGGACAACAGGCCCTCCGATTTGACACACTGAACTCCTTCTGAGAAATAGTTGGTAAACCAGGCGAGGCAATCATTTGACAAACCAAGGCTGTCGAGTCTGCCAATAAGAATGTGGTGATTGACAGAGTCGAAAGCCTTGGCCAGGTCGATGAATACGGCTGCACAGTAATGTATCTTATCGATGGCGGTTATGATGTCGTTTAGGACCTTGAGCATGGATGAGGTGCACCCATGACCAGCTCTGAACCCAGATTGCATAACAGAGAAGGTACGGTAAGATTCGAAATGGTCGGTAATTTGTTTGTAAACTTGGCTTTTGAAGAACTTAGAAAGACAGGGTAGGATAGATATAGGTCTGTAGCAGTTTGGGTCTAGAGTGTCACCCCCTTTGAAGAGGGGGATGTCCGCGGCAGCTTTCCAATCTTTGGGAATCTCAGACGATACAAAAGAGAGGTTGAACAGGCTAGTAATAGGGGTTGCAACAATTTTGGCGGATAATTTTAGAAAGAGAGGGTCCAGATTGTCTAGGCCAGCTGATTTGTAGGTTTCCAGATTTTGCAGCTCTTTTCAGAACATCATCCATCTGGATTTGGGTGAAGGAGAAATGGGGGAGGCTTTGGCGGGTTGCGGAGGTAGCCAGGAGTTGGTGACAGTGTTTCCTAGCCTCAGAGCAGTGGGCAGCTGGGAGGAGATGCTCTTATTCTCCATGGACTTTACAGTGTCCCAGAACGTTTTTGAGTTGGTTCTACAGGATGCACATTTCTGTTTGAAAAAGCTAGCCTTAGCTTTCCTAACTGCCTGTGTATATTTGTTCCTAACTTCCCTGAAAAGTTGCATATCACGGGGGCTATTCGATGCTAATGCAGAATGCCACAGGATGTTTTTGTGCTGGTCAAGGGCAGACAGGTCTGGAGTGAACCAAGGACTATATATATATTCCTAGTTCTACATTTTTTGAATGGGGCATACTTATTTAAGATTGTGAGGAAGGCACTTTTAAAGAATAGCCTGGCATCATCTACTGACGGGATGAGGTCAATGTCATTCCAGGTCAATTAGAAAGGCCTGCTCGCAGAAGTGTTTTAGGGAGCATTTGACAGTGATGAGTGGAGGCCGTTTGACCGCTGACCCATTACGGATGCAGGCAATGAGGCAGTGATCACTGAGATCTTGATTGAAAACAGCAGAGGTGTATTTGAAGGGCGGGTTAGTTAGGATGACATCTATGACGGTGCCTGTGTTGACGGATTTGGAGTTGTACCTAGTAGGCTCATTGATCATTTCTGTGCGATTGAGTGCATCAAGCTTGGATTGTAGGATGGCCGGGGTGTTAAGCATGTCCCAGTTTAGGTCACCTAGTAGCACGAGCTCAGAAGATAGATGGGGGCAATCAATTCACATATGGTATTGAGGGCACAGCTGGGGGCAGAGGGAGATTTATAGGAAGCGGCAACAGTGAGAGACTTGTTTCTGGAAAGGTGAATTTTTAGAAGTAGAAGCTTGAATTGTTTGGGTACAGACTTGGATAGTAATACAGAACTCTGCAGGCTATCTTCGCAGTAGATTGCAACAAAGCCCCCTTTGACAGTTCTATCTTGACGGAAAATGTAATAGTTAGCGATGGAGATTAAGGTTATATATCATCGAAGAGATATGTGAAAAACACCTTGAGATTAAGGTTTTCAGATACGGCTAAGACATCTGGGTTGGCAGAGTGTGCTAAAGCAGTGAGTAAAACAAACTCAGGGAGTAGGCTTCTAATGTTAACGTGCATGAAACCAAGGCTTTTACGGTTACAGAAGTCAACAAATGAGAGCACCTGGGGAATGGGAGTGATGCTGTGGACTACAAGGCCTGGGTTACCCTCTACATCACCAGAGGAACAGAGGAGAAGTAGGATAAGTGTACGGCTAAATGCTATACGAACTGGCCGTGTAGCACGTTCGGAACAGAGAGTAAAGGGAGCAGGTTTCTGGGCACGATAGCATAGATTCAAGGCATAGTGTACAGACAAAGGTAAGGTAGGATGTGAGTACATTGCAGGTAAACCTAGGCATTGAGTAATGAAGACAGAGATATAGTCATCTAGAGACTTTAAACCAGGTGATGTCATCGCATATGTAGGTGGTGGAACAACATGGTTGGTTAAGGCATATTGAGCAGGGCTAGAGGCTCTACAGTGAAATAAGACAGTAATCACTAACTAGGACAGTAATGGACAAGGCATATTGATATTAGAGAGAGGCATGCATAGCCAAGTGAATATATGGGTCCAGTGAGTGGTTGGGCTGACTGGGAACACGGCGATTCAGACAGTTAGTAGGCCGGGGATAAACAAGCTAGCAGTTAGCAGACCGGGTTAGCAAGCAAGTAGTTAGCAGGGGCTAGCAGTTAGCAGACCGGGGCAGGCGAGCTAGCAGTTAGTAGACCCGGGGCTAGCAAGTTAGCCTTTGGGGGACGTCGCGATGGGGGTAAGTTTGTTTTTGCCTCTTCGTGCGGTGACGTCGATAGACCAGTCGTGGAATTAGTAGGGTTCCAAGTAACTCTAGGTAGCTAGCAGGCCTAGCAGGTTAGCAGAATGGGCCTTCAGCGGGTGTCGCGCCTGAGGGGCCTGTTGGAATCCTCGGGTAGATGTTGTCGGTATTCCAGTCGTAGAGGATCGGCGGGGTTCCGTGCCCCGAACCGGCAATAGAATGGGTCCGGATATTGTAGCCCAGGAGTGAGCCGGGAGATGGTTCTAGCATGGGCTAGCCCCAGGCTAGTTGGTGCTAGCTCCGGGACAGAAACGTTAGCCAGGAGTAGTTAATCCGGGTTGCGGTTAGCTAGCTGTGATGATCCAGATGAAAAGGTTCAGAGTTTGTGGTTGGAATCCGGGGATATGGAGAGAAAAATAGGTCCGGTATGCTCTGGTTTGAAACGCTGTACAAACTGGCGGGAGCATTCCGAGCTAAAGGTTAGCTGACGACCGCTAGCAGTGGTTAGCTGACTGATAGCTAGTTAGCTAGCTTCTAGCTAACAGAAATACTTTAGGGAAAAAACAAAACAAATCCAAAATAAAAATAAACTGAGCCACACCACATTGGGTGAGGCGAGTTGCAGGAGAGTATTTTGAAGTTGAGGTTTAGGACAAATATTAAAAAGAACGCAAAGAAAAGGGTATATACACATGGGACGAGACAAGACAAGGACAAAGACGTCTGACTGCTACGCCATCTTGGATTCATCTCCATCCATCTACACCATCCAAAGTGTAATTAATAACTTCACCAAGCTCAAAATTGTCTTATTTATTTTTAATATTCAATGCCCTTCTTTCTTATTTCTTTTTTAACCACTCTGTCATTTAGGTTTGCCAATCCATCCTCAGCTGTCTCCTATCCATTAAACTCTGTGACTGTTTTAAAGTCACCATTGGCCTTGGTGAAAATCGGCAACTGAGTGAAATCCTGGTCTTCTTTGTGGTTGAATCTGTGTTTGAAATTCACTGCTCGACTGAGGGACATAACAGATAATTGTATGTGTGGGGTACAGAGATAAGGTAGTCATAAAAAAATAATGTGAGTGAGTCCATTCAACTTATGTGACTTGGTTAAGCACATTTGTACTCATTAACATATTTAGGCTTGCCATAACAAAGTGGTTGAATACTTATTGACTAAAGACACTTAAACATTTTTTAAAATCGATTTTAAATTCAGGCTGTAACACATCAACATGTCAAGGGATGTGAATACTTTCTGAAGGCCCTGTGGGTGTAAGGAGAACTACATTAAGGAAAATGGTAGAACTGTCCCATACGCAATATATCTAGCTATATCCAGGTCTGCCCTGAGAACAGTCTTGGTTTCCAGCAATGTTATTCTGCTACTGGTGTCAGTGTTGTTTGGTTTTGTTCCTGTTCTTCCGGCAGGTTCTCCAGAGGATCCTGATCAGGAGCCCAGTAAAGAGCAAGACTCCTCCCCCAGCAGCCAGCAGCAGTAGCAGCACATCCACAGAGTGGTAAGAGTACCAGGGCATCCTGTTGGCCGACGTACGGAGGTGAGACGCCCCCTTGTGTCGCATCACAAACTCCAACCAGAAGAGGGCCTTGTCCATGGGCTTGATGGGCTGGTCCATGTGCAGGCGGGACAGCCTCTGCATGTTCTCCCTGTAGGGGGAATGGGTGAGCACCTGGTTCAGAGCCTGCTGGAAACTGGGTCCGTTGAACATGGCCAGCTCCAGGATCTTGGCAGCGCCTCTCTCCTGCAGACGCAGAAGATTGTCATACTGGTCAAAGAACAGGGGTATCCCCAGTAATGGGGTGCCGTGGTAGATGGCCTCCTGGACCCCGTTGGTTCCTCCGTGGGCCACAAAGGCTCTGGTCTGGGGGTGACCCAGGAGGTCTTTCTGGGGCATCCAGTCCACCAGAAGAGTGTTGTTGCCCAGAGTGGAGGGCCTCTTGCCCCGGTGCCTCCAGATCACCTTAGATAGAAGAAGAAGAAGATATTAATTTATCTTTAAATAACTTCTCGTTTACATCACTTGCATTGCAGAGATTTTTACATATAAAAGCTAATAATGAAAAACAATCAGGATACCTTCTGAGGCAGCTTGGCGAACACGCTGGCGATCTGGTCTGTGATATCAACAGGAAGTGCATTGACAAGAGTCCCCAGAGACATGACGATCACCCCATGCTCCCCGGCACTCTGGACAAACTCCTCCAGGTCTGGAGGCAGGGGCTGGGCCGGCTTGCACTGGAACCCCCCCATGTAGACGACGTTGGGCATGGTGGGACGGGGGAAGTCAAACACAAAGTCAGACCTCATCAGCCAGATGTCAGCTTCCTGGATCAAGGAGATGATGTCACAGCCCTCTTCGAAGTACTTGGCGCAAATTGCGTCATAAATCGGCCCAACTACGAACCTCTGCTGATACACGATGATGCTGTAGTGCAGCATGTTTTGGACCCGTTGGACGAAGGTCATCTTGTCAGTGAATCCAGACCCTGTGATCGGGATGTAGGACAGGGGAGAGGGGGCGATGGCAAAATGGCCCTCCCCGCTGGTGATCCAACGGGCGTTGAGCACCACAGGCAGTTTGAGGTAGTGGGCCATCAGCAGCCCTCCAGCGAGGTTAGGGTCGGTGAGCATCATGTCATACTGAGCGTCCTGGAGACTCTTCATCAGCTCCTTGTCGTCGAATATGCGAGCCAGCATCTCGCAGCCCAGGATGTGGGCTTCTTCTATCATACTGAGGAACTCCTTGGTTAGTTGGAAGAACTTCAGCAAAGATATCCCCTCTCTCTGAGCCTGAATTAAGACATTAAACAGAGATTGAATGCCTGTTTGACAAAATAAATGGATGTCTGGCTAGATGGTTGATTGGCCGGTTTGCTGGCTGGATAGATGGATCAACCAATCAACCAGTCATAAAGACACATCAAACCTTCATGTGCTTCTGAAGGCACGTTATGAAGACATACCTTCAGGTTCTTCTGTAGGCACGTTATGAAGACATACCTTCAGGTTCTTCTGAAGGCACGTTAAGAAGACATACCTTCAGGTTCTTCTGTAGGCACGTTATGAAGACATACCTTCAGGTTCTTCTGTAGGCACGTTATGAAGACATACCTTCAGTTGATTCTGTAGGAAGGTTTCGATGTAGCTGTATAAGTTATCTTTCTCCTTGATGGTGATAGAGGTGTATAGAGGTGACTTCTCTGTGATGTACCAGCTGGTGGAGGGTCTGACCACTGTGATGGTGTGGCCTCTGGCATGGAGCTCCTCGATCAGTACCTACACATTGGTGATGTTAGTAAGCTCACAAAGAGGCATGTTGTGGAGAGCTGTCAAACAATGTGCCGTTTTAAAAGGTATTAATCCTTTTAAAAGGCGTTAATCTAAGAAACATAAAACATTGGCATCAAAATCTTTCAGTTCAAGCTGGAGATATCATGAGCTGATCTCAATCCATTGCATCTGCCTAAGTCAGCATTCCACATCTGCGGTAGAAGTTGGCTGAGCTACAGCAGTGTTTGTCAGACCATGAGAGACATCCCGAAATCGGTCTTCTCACGAAAACGTCTCAACGGTTTAACCTCTTGGAGCTCTAGGGGCAGTATTTCATTTTTGGATAAAAAATGTTCCCGTTTTAAACAAGATATTTTGTCACGAAAAGATGCTTGACTATGCATATAATTGACAGCTTTGGAGGGAAAACACTCTGACGTTTCCAAAACGGCAAAGATATTACCTGTGAGTGCCACAGAACTGATGCTACAGGCGAAACCAAGATGAAACTTCAAACAGGAAATGAGCAACATTTTTGAGGCGCTGTTTTCCATTGTCTCCTTATATGGCTGTGAATGCGCCCTGAACGAGTCTACACGCTCTGCCGTTCCCCCAAGGTGTCTGCAGCATTGTGACGTGTTTGTAGGCATTTCATTGGAAGATTGGCCATAAGAGACTACATTTACCAGGTGTCCGCCCGGTGTCCTTTGTCGAAATTGGTGCGTAATCTTCAAGCTGCACGCATTCATCCATGTGATTCAGGGGAGAGAGGAGACTTCCACGAACGATATATCATCGAAGAGATATGTGAAAAACACCTTGAGGATTGATTCTAAACAACGTTTACCATGTTTCACTCGATATTATGGAGTTCATTTGGAAAAAAGTTCGGCGTTTTGATGACTGAATTTTTATTTTTTTTTGTAACCAAACGTGATGCACAAAATGGACAAAATGGAGCGATTTCTCCTAAACAAATTATCTTTCAGTAAAAACTGAACATTTGCTATCTAACTGAGAGTCTCCTCATTGAAAACATCCGAAGTTCTTCAAAGGTAAATGATTTTATTTGAATGCTTTTCTGTTTTTTGTGAAAATGTTGCCTGCTGAATGCTAACGCTAAATGCTACACTAGCTATCAATACTGTTACACAAATGCTTGTTTTGCTATGGTTGAGAAGCATATTTTTGAAAATCTGAGATGACAGTGTTGTTAACAAAAGCTAAGCTTGAGAGCTAGCATATTTATTTCATTTCATTTGCGATTTTCATGAATAGTTAACGTTGCGTTATGGTAATGGGCTTGAGGCTGTAGTCACGATCCCGGATCCGGGCTGGCTCGACGCAAGAAGTTAACCTAGAAATTAATATGAAAGACTGAAAAGTCTGTGGAAATCTGTGTTCTCTGTTTTGTTCTACAACCCCCACAAGTGTCAAGGGACTCGTCTGACGCTAATCAGCTAACAAGCGAATGGAAGTATGAAGGTAATTTCTATCAAAAATCAAAAAGAATGGATTAAATATTTGTAAAAAAAAAAACTAAAATAGAACCTCTTAATTTTTGCTGTCATTTTGCCAAAGATATTCAATGCTATAGGCTATAGTAGTAAGTAGTAAAGTAGTGAAGACCAAATTCAATACTTTTTCAAATATTTTTTCAATATATATTTTTTTATACCTAAAAGGGTCCTAAAATTCAACATCAATTACCTAAATGATCCACGGTATTAAACCAACTCCATAAGTTAGCACAGTATACACAGTAGTCTCATTGAGATGCAGGGTTCTTCAATTCCGGTCCCGGAGGGCCGACACCCACTTTGGTGGTTGTGGTGAGGTGTGGCCTGATTAACATGGTTGAAATCATTCATTTGAAATAGCAAAACTTGTGCAGAACACCATAACGGTAATTGACCAATGGCAGAGGTGGCTATAGTACTGAAAATCCGTATTTAAGTAAAAGTACTGCTACTTAGGTTGTAATTTACTCAAGTAAAAGTAAAAACGTATCCTGTCAGAAAACTACTTCAGTACTAGTTACACATTTGGCTTGGTCATTTTTAACACCTTACTGTACAAATAAAAACAGATTGATTTGACTCACAAAGTATTTTGACAGAAAAACATTAATCTATTCATAACTTGATATTTGTAGCAAGATGCAAGGTAACATAGTAACCAAAAAAAGTGTTAAAACACATCCAAATATATTTCATATGCCAAGAGTGGATACTTT
Source organism: Oncorhynchus nerka (assembly GCF_034236695.1). Taxonomy (NCBI): domain Eukaryota; kingdom Metazoa; phylum Chordata; class Actinopteri; order Salmoniformes; family Salmonidae; genus Oncorhynchus; species Oncorhynchus nerka. Next base: position 100,073,306 of record NC_088405.1, read on the forward strand.
TTAGAATCTAAAATCTATTTTGATTTATTTAACACTTTTTTGGTTACTACATGATTCCATATGTGTTATTTCATAGTTTTGATATCTTCACTATTATTCTACAATGTAGAAAATAGTAAAAAATAAAGAATGACCCTTGAATGAGTAGGTTTGTCCAATCTTTGGACTGGTACTGTATGTGTGTGTGTGTATATATATATATACACATATATATATATATAATTATTTTAATTTTTTCCAAGCAGGCCGTGGATGACTGACTGCCCAGAAAGTTTCCATTAATAACCTCCCCCGGCCAGCGGGCAGTCCTGTATGTCGAGCCCTGCGACATAATATATAATAATATAAACCTATGTAACTGGAGGGATTTGGTCAAATGTAACTAAGTAAACAGTAAGTTGCAGTTCTTGACACACTGAAACATGTGCGCCTGGCACCTACTACCAGACCCTGTTCAAGGGCACTGAAATATTTTGTATTACACTTTCACCCTCTGAATGGCACACAGACACAATCCAAGTCTCACTTGTCTCAAGGCTTATAAATCCTTCTTTAACATGTCTCCTCCCCTTCATCTACACTGATTGAAGTGGATTTAAATTTCTATTTGCTTTTCAAAATTCCCTGATTTTTCAGAAATCCTTGTTGGATTCCCGACATCAGCATGAAGTCTTTGTAACGTAACAAAACGCTAGACACAACATTGAGCACCTTCATGTTGATCCAGTGGCTTCCATCGACAGGATAGACCAGGACTTTTCCTCCATGGCAGGACGGTGCAGGAAGGAGTAGGAGAAATGACACCAGACTTAGAAACGAGAGGTGTCCCCAAGGAGAGCGGGAATACATTGTGTCTACACAGAGGAAAAAGAGGACAAAAGTCACTTGTTTTTCCAACTAGTCACCTCTAGACGTAAAATGCTTTATTGACCTGAAAGCCTATCAAGTCTTACACTCGTGCAACGTATAGGTAAATAACAGTTCATTAAGCTTCATCATTATGTTATATACTCGTGTCAATAAGTTACTATTGTCTGCACATCTTTATTACACTATTACATAACAACAAACTACTTGAGTGTAGGTGAATAAGAATATGCAATAAGAGTTGGCTTACCGGTGCTATAGAGTCCATGCAACACTAACAACGCTCTGCAGGGGACTGCAAACTGCAACATATAGGCTGGCAATACTTTGAACTTCTGAAGGTTCATACTCCTGATAGTACAGAAGTCCTGCCATAGCCCAGGTTGATGATTTACAAACAGATAGTGGTGCCTCCCAAATTGCACTAGTTTTGCCCAGGGTCCTCAGGGCTCTGGTCGACATAGTAGACTATTGTAGGGAATAGGATGCCATTTGGGATTTAACCACTACATGGGCAATAACACTAGTGAGTTCTGGTAAAACACACCTGTCACATAACTGACCTCTTACCCAATTTAAATGCCTACTTATCATTGATGCAATCCTTACCATATGTGATTGTGTCCATCTCTAGTCTGACTCCAGGTTGTAGTTATGTGCCTTCAGAATGTATTCACTTTAATTTTTAATTTGATGTTGTTGTGTTACAGTCTGAATTTAACATTGATTAAATTGAGATGTTTGTGTCTCAACGTGGAATTCTGGTTTTTCGATTTTTTGTTACAAATGAATAAAAAATTAAAAGCTGAAATGTCTTGAGTCAAAAAGTCTTCAACCTCTTTGTTATGGCAAGACTAAGTCATTTCAGGAGTACAAATGTGTTAACCTGTTTGGGATAGGGGACAGTATTTTCATGTTCGGATGACAAGCGTACCCAGAGTAAACTGCCTGCTACTCAGGCCCAGAAGCTAATATATGCATATCATTAGTAGAGTTGGATAGAAATTACTCTGATGTTTCTAAAACTGTTTTAATGATGTCTGTTAGTATAACAGAACTCATATGGCAGGCAAAAACCTGAGAAAATCCAATCAGGAAGTGGGAAATCTGAGGTTTGCAGGTTTTCAAGTCTTTGCCTATCCAATATACATTGTAAATGGTGTCATATTGCACTTCCTAAGGCTTCCACTAGAAAGGAAAAAGATGTATGATAAAAACATTCTAAAGATTGACATCGTTTGACATGTTTCTACGATCTGTAATATAACTTTTTTGGACTTTTCGTCTGTACTTTCGTCTGGAGTTTTGGGTGAACGCGCCTTGTGAGTTTCTTTATCGAACAAAACAAACATTTATTGTGGAACTGGGATGGGTGAATATTTAAACTACTGCTTTTAACACAAAAAAGGAGGCATTTGGACATAAAGATGAACTTCATCGAACACTGTGACAAACATTTATTGTGGAACTGATTCCTGTAAGGAGTGCATTCTGATGAAGATCATTTCAAAGGTTAGTGATTAGCAAATTTTTTATCTCTATTTCTGAACTTTATCGAACAAAACTACCTGAGGTCTTTGGCTGGAAAATGGCTGATTAATTTTATCTCTTTTTGCTTTTTGTGACTCCTCTCTTGGCTGGAAAATGGCTGACCTAACATAATCATAATGGTGTGCTTTTGCTGTAAAGCCTTTTTGAAATCAGACACGATGGCTAGATTAACAAGAAGTTCATCTTTAATTAGGTGTATTGCACTTGTGAATGTATGAAAGTTAAATATTTCATTTTTTTCATTTTTTTTTCACACTCTGCCATTTCTACCGGAACCCTTAAATAAACACATAATGAGTTGCATGGACTTATTCTGTGTACAATAATAGTGGTTAAATTAACATTATTTTTATGACTTCTGTACCCAGGGGTGCAACTTTGGTTTTAGAAGTGGGTGGGACATAATTATAATATTGTAATTTTATTTTTTTCAGGTCGGAAAAACACTCCAAGCAGCCTACCCGACCGCTTGGAGGTGTCCGCGTGGTCCTAAAGCAAACCATCACCTCCATTTGTATTACTTTCCAATGATAAAACATGATTAAATACATATCTGTAAGGCCCCTCAGTCGAGCAGTGAACTTCAAACACAGATTTAACCTCAAAGACCAGGGAAATTGTCCAATAGCCTCGCAAAGAAGGGCACCTACTCAGTTGCTGGAAGGACATTTTTTGTATTCATATACATTTTTTTTATTTCACCTTTATTTAACCAGGTAGTTCTCATTTACAACTGTGACCCGGCCATGATAAAGCAACGCAGTGTGACACAAACAACAACACAGAGTTACACATGGAATAAACAAGCGTACAGTCAATAACACATTGGAGAAAAAAAGAAAGTCTATATACAGTGTGTGCAAGTGGAGTAAGGAGGTAAGGCAATGAATAGGCCATAGTAGCGAAGTAATTACAATTTAGCAAATTAACACTGGAGTGATAGATGAGCAGATGATGATGTGCAAGTAGAAATACTGGTGTGCAAAAGAGCAGAAAAGTAAATAAAAACAATATGGGGATGAGGTAGGTATATTGGGTGGGCTATTTACAGATGGGCTATGTACAGCTGCAGTGATCGGTAAGCTGCTCAGATAGCTGATATTTAAAGTTAGTGAGGGAAGTATAAGTCTCCAGCTTCAGCGATTTTTGCAATTCGTTCCAGTCACAGGCAGCAGAGAACTGGAACGAAAGGCGGCCAAATGAGGTGTTGGCTTTAGGGATGATCAGTGAGATACACCTGCTGGAGCGCGTGCTACAAGTGGGTGTTGCTATGGTGACCAGTGAGTTGAGATAAGGCAGAGCTTTACCTAGCATAGACTTATAGATGACCTGGAGCCAGTGGGTCTGGCGACGAATATCTAGTGAGGGCCAGCCAACTAGAGCATTCAGTTCGCAGTAGTGGGTGGTATACGGGGCTTTGGTGACAAAATGGATGGCACTGTGATAGACTGCATTCAGTTTGCTTAGTAGAGTATTGGAAGCTATTTTGTAAATGACATCGCCGAAGTCGAGGATCGGTAGGATAGTCAGTTTTTACGAGGGTATGTTTGGCGGCGGGAGTGAAGGAGGCTTTGTTGCGAAATAGGAAGCCGGTTCTAAACTTTATTTTGGATTGGAGATGTTTAATATGAGTCTGGAAGGAGAGTTTACAGTCTAGCCAGACACCTAGGTACTTATAGATGTCCACATATTCTAGGTCGGAACCATGCAGGGTGGTGATGCTAGTCAGGCGTGCGGGTGCAGGCAGCGAACGGTTGAAAAGCATGCATTTGGTTTTACTAGCGTTTCAGAGCAGTTGGAGGCCACGGAAGGAGAGTTGTATGGCATTGAAGCTCGTCTGGAGGTTAGTTAACACAGTGTCCAAAGAAGGGCCAGATGTATACAGAATGGTGTTGTCTGCGTAGAGGTGGATCAGGGAATCACCAGCAGCAAGAGCGACATCATTGATGTATAAAGAGAAATGAGTCGGCCCGTGAATTGAACCCCGTGGCACCCCCATAGAGACTGCAAGAGGTCCGGACAACAAGCCCTCCGATTTGACACACTGAACTCTGTCTGAGAAGAAGTTGGTGAACCAGACGAGGCAGTCATTTGAGAAACCAAGGCTCTTGGTAAGAATGCGATGATTGACAGAGTCAAGTTTGATGAAGATGGCTGCACAGTACTGTCTTTTATCAATGGCTAGTACCATGTTTAGTACCATGAGCGTGACTGTGGTGCACCCGTGACCAGCTCGGAAACCGGATTGAAAATCACTCAGGGATTTCACCATGAGGCCAATGGTGACTTTAAAACAGTTACAGAGTTTAATGGCTGTGATGGGAGAAAACTGAGTTACGCCACAATACTAACCTAAACGACAGAGGGAACAGGGAAACTGCTAAATGTGACAATAGAAATGAATGTCCTGAATCCAACGTGTTATGTTTGGAGCAAATCCAACACAACACATCACTGAGTACCACTCTCCATATTTTCAAGTATGGTGGTGGTTACATTATATTATGGGTATGCTTGTCAACATCAAGGACTAGGGAGTTTTTCAGGATAAAAAAGAAAGCAATAATCAACAACAAATTTGAAAGAGTTTGAAGGATTTTCAAAAGAATAATGTGCAAAGCTCTTAGAGACGTACCGAGAAAGAATCACAGCTGTAATCGCTGTGAGAGATGATTCTAACAAGCAGATGAAGGTTTGTCTTCATAATGTGCCTACAGAAGAACCTGAAGGTTTGTCTTCATAATGTGCCAACAGAAGCAGATGAAGGTTTGTCTTCATAATGTGCCAACAGAAGCAGATGAAGGTTTGTCTTCTTCAGATGAAGGTTTGTCTTCATAATGTGCCAACAGAAGCAGATGAAGGTTTGTCTTCATAATGTGCCAACAGAAGGCCCCAACCAGAATCTATGGATTACAGGCAACATTCGCACTGAATTAAAGGGAATTAAATGGTAGAGCTGCCACTTTCAAAGAGCGGGACTCTAACCCAGAAGCTTATAAGAAATCCTGCTATGTCCTCCGGCGAACCAACAAACATGCAAAGTGTCAATACAGGTCTAAGATCGAATCGTACTGCTCCAGCTCCGACACCTTGAAAACCATTACAGACTACAAAGGGAAGCTGCGAGCTGCCCAGTGACACAAGCCTACCAGACGAGCTAAATCACTTCTATGCTCGCTTCGAGGCAAGCAACACTGAGGCATGCATGAGAGCATCAGCTGTTCCGGACATCTGTGTGATCACGCTCTCCGCAGCCGATGTGAGTAAGAACTTCAAACAGGTCAACATTCACAAGGCCAGATTAGCAGGAAGTGTACTCCGAGCATGTGCTGACCAACTGGTAAGTGTCTTCAATGACATTTTCAACCTCTCCCTGTCCAAGTCTGTAAAAACCAACATGTTTCAAGCAGACTACCATTGTGCCTGTGCCCAAAAACACTAAGGTAACCTGCCTAAATGACTACCAACCCGTAGCACTCATGTCTGTAGCCATGAAGTGCTTTGAAAGGCTGGTAATTGCTCACATCAACACCATTATCCTAGAAACCCTAGACCCAGTCTAATTGGCATACCACCCTAACATATATAACAAAAGGAACACCTATGAGCGGCCCAGTGCATCACCGGGGCCAAGCTTCCTGACATCCAGGACCTCTATTCCAATTGAGATGTTGTGGTAGGACCTTAAACAAGCCGTTCCTGCTCGAAAACCTACAAATGTTGCTGAGTTAAAAGGGATTTCGCCCTGGCTCTGCAACAACATATAGTCATTATCATATTAACAACGATCATAAACATCCAATCCACAAGCCAGAACGAGCTCATTTTCATTTCCCTGGTAGAATTAGGAAGTTTCGACTTGCTGGGTTTTAGTGAACCACGTCCCTCATAGTGAATGTAGACACCGCCCCTCAGGGCGTGCCAACAAACTTAGATGATGCTATAAGGTGTTGTTTACTTGTGCTCAGAACTCGGTGAGAAAGATTTTTTTAAACGTTGTTTTTTTCCCACTAACGTTTGTCTTTATGCTTCCTTATTCAAACACTGTTCAATGAAATTGTCTCTGAGGTACACGTTTGCTAAGAAGCCTGTCCACGTGGGAGCCACATTTCAACTCGTTCCCGTCTTCTCCTTACATTTACATTTAACATTTAAGTCATTTAGCAGACGCTCTTATCCAGAGCGACTTACAAATTGGTGCATTCACCTTATGACATCCAGTGGAACAGTAGTGCATCTAAATCTTTTAAGGGGGTGAGAGGGATTACTTTATCCTATCCTAGGTATTCCTTAAAGAGGTGGGGTTTCAGGTGTCTCCGGAAGGTGGTGATTGACTCCGCTGTCCTGGCGTCGTGAGGGAGTTTGTTCCACCATTGGGGGGCCAGAGCAGCGAACAGTTTTGACTGGGCTGAGCGGGAACTGTACTTCCTCAGTGGTAGGGAGGCGAGCAGGCCAGAGGTGGATGAACTCAGTGCCCTTGTTTGGGTGTAGGGCCTGATCAGAGCCTGGAGGTACTGAGGTGCCTTTCCCCTCACAGCTCCGTAGGCAAGCACCATGGTCTTGTAGCGGATGCGGGCTTCAACTGGAAGCCAGTGGAGAGAGCGGAGGAGCGGGGTGACGTGAGAGAACTTGGGAAGGTTGAACACCAGACGGGCTGCGGCGTTCTGGATGAGTTGTAGGGGTTTAATGGCACAGGCAGGGAGCCCAGCCAACAGCGAGTTGCAGTAATCCAGACGGGAGATGACAAGTGCCTGGATTAGGACCTGCGCCGCTTCCTGTGTGAGGCAGGGTCGTACTCTGCGGATGTTGTAGAGCATGAACCTACAGGAACGGGCCACCGCCTTGATGTTAGTTGAGAACGACAGGGTGTTGTCCAGGATCACGCCAAGGTTCTTAGCGCTCTGGGAGGAGGACACAATGGAGTTGTCAACCGTGATGGCGAGATCATGGAACGGGCAGTCCTTCCCCGGGAGGAAGAGCAGCTCCGTCTTGCCGAGGTTCAGCTTGAGGTGGTGATCCGTCATCCACACTGATATGTCTGCCAGACATGCAGAGATGCGATTCGCCACCTGGTCTTCAGAAGGGGGAAAGGAGAAGATTAATTGTGTGTCGTCTGCATAGCAATGATAGGAGAGACCATGTGAGGTTATGACAGAGCCAAGTGACTTGGTGTATAGCGAGAATAGGAGAGGGCCTAGAACAGAGCCCTGGGGACACCAGTGGTGAGAGCACGTGGTGTGGAGACGGATTCTCGCCACGCCACCTGGTAGGAGCGACCTGTCAGGTAGGACGCAATCAAGCGTGGGCCGCGCCGGAGATGCCCAACTCGGAGAGGGTGGAGAGGAGGATCTGATGGTTCACAGTATCGAAGGCAGCCGATAGGTCTAGAAGGATGAGAGCAGAGGAGAGAGAGTTAGCTTTAGCAGTGCGGAGCTCCTCCGTGATACAGAGAAGAGCAGTCTCAGTTGAATGACTAGTCTTGAAACCTGACTGATTTGGATCAAGAAGGTCATTCTGAGAGAGATAGCGGGAGAGCTGGCCAAGGACGGCACGTTCAAGAGTTTTGGAGAGAAAAGAAAGAAGGGATACTGGTCTGTAGTTGTTGACATCGGAGGGATCGAGTGTAGGTTTTTTCAGAAGGGGTGCAACTCTCGCTCTCTTGAAGACGGAATGGACGTAGCCAGCGGTCAGGGATGAGTTGATGAGCGAGGTGAGGTAAGGGAGAAGGTCTCCGGAAATGGTCTGGAGAAGAGAGGAGGGGATAGGGTCAAGCGGGCAGGTTGTTGGGCGGCCGGCCGTCACAAGACGCGAGATTTCATCTGGAGAGAGAGGGGAGAAAGAGGTCAGAGCACAGGGTAGGGCAGTGTGAGCAGAACCAGCGGTGTCGTTTGACTTAGCAAACGAGGATCGGATGTCGTCGACCTTCTTTTAAAAATGGTTGACGAAGTCATCTGCAGAGAGGGAGGAGGAGGGGGAGGAGGATTCAGGAGGGAGGAGAAGGTTGCAAAGAGCTTCCTAGGGTTAGAGGCAGATGCTTGGAATTTAGAGTGGTAGAAAGTGGCTTTAGCAGCAGAGAGAGAAGAGGAAAATGTAGAGAGGAGGGAGTGAAAGGATGTCAGGTCCGCAGGGAGGCGAGTTTTCCTCCATTTCCGCTCGGCTGCCCGGAGCCCTGTTCTGTGAGCTCGCAATGAGTCGTCGAGCCACGGAGCGGGAGGGGAGGACCGAGCCGGCCTGGAGGATAGGGGACATAGAGAGTCAAAGGATGCAGAAAGGGAGGAGAGGAGGGTTGAGGAGGCAGAATCAGGAGATAGGTTGGAGAAGGTTTGAGCAGAGGGAAGAGATGATAGGATGGAAGAGGAGAGAGTAGCGGGGGAGAGAGAGCGAAGGTTGGGACGGCGCGATACCATCCGAGTTGGGGCAGTGTGGGAAGTGTTGGATGAGAGCGAGAGGGAAAAGGATACAAGGTAGTGGTCGGAGACTTGGAGGGGAGTTGCAATGAGGTTAGTGGAAGAACAGCATCTAGTAAAGATGAGGTTGAGCGTATTGCCTGCCTTGTGAGTAGGGGGGGAAGGTGAGAGGGTGAGGTCAAAAGAGTAGAGGAGTGGAAAGAAGGAGGCAGAGAGGAATGAGTCAAAGGTAGACGTGGGGAGGTTAAAGTCGCCCAGAACTGTGAGAGGTGAGCCGTCCTTCAACGGATTGGAGCATCGAGGTCAGGGATTGGACAGCCAGGGACAATTCTTGGAAGACAGCCTTGTCTACCATTTTAATTGCAGACATGTTCAGGATGTTGTTTAGTTCATTCTGGACTAGCTGACGTGGCTCACCATATCTCGCCTTCAGGGCCTGGAGAGCAGCAGTGTATGGTGTTGCGGAGTGCATAAAGGATTGGGCCAGCCTATATGCACTGGGAAACTGCAAATGATCCATTAGTACTTGGTATTTGTAGCATTCTGACATATGACTGTGAATACCCAGTAGGCTCTCCAATGCCATTTCCAAAAGGACAAATTCACTCTCCTTTCCGTTTTCAAAGTATGGCAGTTTGGGTCTGGGAATTCCATAGGCTGAGGCTACTAGAAGTTTCTCTTCTGGTTGCGTGAAGGATAAACCCGGGACTTCTGATGAGCCCACTGTGGCCTCATTGGGCCGGTCCCCTACTGTCCCAGACCCTCCATTTGTGGCAGCCGGAATTGGGTGAGAGCCCTCCGACCTGATGTTTGGGGACTGGCCTGGCCCTGGACGAAAGGAACGATTTGCCGTGGTTGGTAATTGGCGGAAAGGCGAAGGAGTGATGCTTTGTCCAGATGGAGGAATGCTAACTTGTGTCACTGGCATAGAGGGTGTTGGTGGAGAGGCCTGTCACACGTGCTCCGTGTTGGCTGTTGACCCCGGAGCCTCCGGGGACTGTGTGCCATGCTGTACCAGAGGGGCAGATTGGGAAAGAAAGGCAGACAGTTCAGGTCCATGTGGAGGGGTGGTCAGGTCAACTCCCTGTTCGTTCCTCTCCAGGAAGGATGAGACCATCCGTGCCTCCTCTAATTCCCTTCTGGCTTGACGGTGCCGTCGCTGCTGTGTCAGGTCCTTGGCAATGAATTCCTGTTCCTGTAGAGCTCTACGGGCCGGCACATCCAATTGGTGACATCGTTCGTCAGCCTGTCGTTCCTCCTCAATCTGACGCTCATTTCCTCCAGTGCTAATAGTTTCATCCTCTCTTGTAGGACAGCGGTCTGTGAATCACTGAGGGCTAGTGAATGGCGGCTGCCATGGCCACTTCTAAAGGGGTATCCACTGGTCGAACTCCCACTCCGTCTATAGTACTTTGACGATTTCCCTTTAGATAACTCACTTAGACCAGGAAACTCCTTGACATCTCTGCCGAAGCAGTGACCGAACTGAAATTTGTGATGTTTTTAGTAAGCATTTTATTTCTGCTGGTTTTCTTTTTTAAATAAAAAAATGTCCAACATGATCCTGACCGGTCTATTGTTTCAGTCCCTCGGCCAGATGTGGAAAACAGTAAGCCTGTTTTTAATTTTCAAGAAAGTCACAGAAGATGAGGTCTTATCTGCATTAGATTCTAAGAAATCATTAGGCGCTGACAATCTGGATCCAATCTGGATCCATATTTACTCAAGTGTGCGGCACCTATTATTGCTGGTGTAGTGACGTATATCTTTAATCAAACATTTGTCGTAGGAAAGATTCTTAAAGCTTGGGAAACATCTTTTGTTTTACCACTCCTCAAGGGAGGTGATGGTAGTGAATTGGATAATTATTGGCCCATCTCTAAGCTCTCCTGTTTGGCTAAACTTCTAGAGTCATTGGTGACTACAATCTGTTTTAACTGGTAACAATACTCTTTCTAGTAATCAATCTGGCTTCAGACCTAAACACAGTACTATTACGGCCACTGTACGTGTTGTAAATGATATTACTAATGCCCTAGATAATAGAAAGTACTGTGCCGCCTTGTTCATAGATTGATCTAAAGCTTTTGACACTGTAGACCATGCGATACTTTTGGGTAAACTGTCGCCAATAGGACTGGGACTGGATGCCTGTCGTTGGTTTCATGACTATCTAAAGGATAGAAGCCTGGCTGTTAGAGTAGACGGCATCCAGTCGAAGCCATTGGAGTTGGTTAAAGGGGTCCCACAAGGTTCTATACTCGGTCCATTACTGTTTACTCTCTACATAAACAATATCGGTGATGAGATAAGTAAGTGTAAAATTCATTTATATGCTGATGACACTGTCATGTACTCTATCGCTTCAACGGTTGACCAAGCATTATCACAATTGGAGACAGATTTTTTAAAGATATTACAAGGGTCTTTTATACAGCTGAAACTTGTTTTAGATAAATAAATTTTATGATTTTGAATAGGTTCAAAAAGTTTGTTTGAAAATACACTTGCACTTACGAGCTGTTTCTCGATTTAATCAGGTCTCTGCATATAAATACATAGGGATATGGTTGGATGATAAACTGTCTTTTAAAATGCATATTGACAAACTTTTATAAAAGGCTAAAAATCAAGATGTATTGATCCGGCGCCGACAGAGATGGCCGCCTCGCTTCGCGTTCCTAGGAAACTATGCAGTTTTTTGTTTTTTTACGTGTTATTTCTTACATTAGTACCCCAGGTCATCTTAGGTTTCATTACATACAGTCGAGAAGAACTACTGAATATAAGATCAGCGTCAACTCACCATCAGTACGACCAAGAATATGTTTTCCGCGACGCGGATCCTGTGTTCTGCCTTACAAACAGGACAACGGAATGGATCGCATGCAGCGACCCAAGAAAACGACTCCGAAAAAGAGGGAAACGTAGCGGTCTTCTGGTCAGACTCCGGACAAGGGCACATCGCGCACCACTCCCCAGCATTCTTCTTGCCAATGTCCAGTCTCTTGACAACAAGGTTGATGAAATCCGAGCAAGGGTAGCATTCCAGAGGGACATCAGAGACTGCAATGTTCTCTGCTTCACGGAAACATGGCTTACTGGGAAGACGCTATCCGATGCGGTGCAGCCAACGGGTTTCTCCACGCATCGCGCCGACAGAAACAAACATCTTTCTGGTAAGAAGAGCGGCGGGGGGCGTATGCCTCATGACTAACGAGACATGGTGTGATGAAGGAAACATACAGGAACTCAAATCCTTCTGTTCACCTGATTTAGAATTCCTCACAATCAAATGTAGACCGCATTATCTTCCAAGAGAATTCTCTTCGATTATAATCACAGCCGTATATATCCCCCCCCAAGCAGACACATCGATGGCTCTGAACGAACTTTATTTAACTCTTTGCAAACTGGAAACCATTTATCCGGAGGCTGCATTCATTGTAGCTGGGGATTTTAACAAAGCTAATCTGAAAACAAGACTCCCTAAATTTTATCAGCATATCGATTGCACAACCAGGGGTGGTAAAACCTTGGATCATTGTTACTCTAACTTCCGCGACGCATATAAGGCCCTGCCCCGTCCCCCTTTTGGAAAAGCTGACCACGACTCCATTTTGTTGATCCCTGCCTACAGGCAGAAACTTAAACAAGAGGCTCCCACGCTGAGGTCTGTCCAAAGCTGGTCAGACCAAGCTGACTCCACACTCCAAGACTGCTTCCATCACGTGGACTGGGACATGTTTCGTATTGTGTCAGATGAAAATATTGACGAATACGCTGATTCGGTGTGCGAGTTCATTAGAACGTGCGTCGAAGATGTCGTTCCCATAGCAACGATAAAAACATTCCCAAACCAGAAACCGTGGATTGATGGCAGCATTCGCGTGAAACTGAAAGCGCGAACCACTGCTTTTAATCAGGGCAAGGTGTCTGGTAACATGTCCGAATATAAACAATGCAGCTATTCCCTCCGCAAGGCTATTAAACAAGCTAAGCGTCAGTACAGAGACAAAGTGGAATCTCAATTCAATGGCTCAGACACAAGAGGCATGTGGCAGGGTCTACAGTCAATCACGGACTACAAGAAGAAACCCAGCCCAGTCACGGACCAGGATGTCTTGCTCCCAGGCAGACTAAATAACTTTTGCCCGCTTTGAGGACAATACAGTGCCACTGACACGGCCTGCAACGAAAACATGCGGTCTCTCCTTCACTGCAGCCGAGGTGAGTAAGACATTTAAACGTGTTAACCCTCGCAAGGCTGCAAGCCCAGACGGCATCCCCAGCTGCGCCCTCAGAGCATGCGCAGACCAGCTGGCCGGTGTGTTTACGGACATATTCAATCAATCCCTATACCAGTCTGCTGTTCCCACATGCTTCAAGAGGGCCACCATTGTTCCTGTTCCCAAGAAAGCTAAGGTAACTGAGCTAAACGACTACCGCCCGTAGCACTCACTTCCGTCATCATGAAGTGCTTTGAGAGACTAGTCAAGGACCATATCACCTCCACCCTACCTGACACCCTAGACCCACTCCAATTTGCTTACCGCCCAAATAGGTCCACAGACGATGCAATCTCAACCACACTGCACACTGCCTAACCCACCTGGACAAGAGGAATACCTATGTGAGAATGCTGTTCATCGACTACAGCTCGGCATTCAACACCATAGTACCCTCCAAGCTCGTCATCAAGCTCGAGACCCTGGGTCTCGACCCCGCCCTGTGCAACTGGGTACTGGACTTCCTGACGGGCCGCCCCCAGGTGGTGAGGGTAGGCAACAACATCTCCTCCCCGCTGATCCTCAACACGGGGCCCCACAAGGGTGCGTTCTGAGCCCTCTCCTGTACTCCCTGTTCACCCACGACTGCGTGGCCACGCACGCCTCCAACTCAATCATCAAGTTTGCGGACGACACAACAGTGGTAGGCTTGATTACCAACAACGACGAGACGGCCTACAGGGAGGAGGTGAGGGCCCTCGGAGTGTGGTGTCAGGAAAATAACCTCACACTCAACGTCAACAAAACTAAGGAGATGATTGTGGACTTCAGGAAACAGCAGAGGGAACACCCCCTATCCACATCGATGGAACAGTAGTGGAGAGGGTAGCAAGTTTTAAGTTCCTCGGCATACACATCACAGACAAACTGAATTGGTCCACTCACACTGACAGCGTCGTGAAGAAGGCGCAGCAGCGCCTCTTCAACCTCAGGAGGCTGAAGAAATTCGGCTTGTCACCAAAAGCACTCACAAACTTCTACAGATGCACAATCGAGAGCATCCTGGCGGGCTGTATCACCGCCTGGTACGGCAACTGCTCCGCCCTCAACCGTAAGGCTCTCCAGAGGGTAGTGAGGTCTGCACAACGCATCACCGGGGGCAAACTACCTGCCCTCCAGGACACCTACACCACCCGATGTTACAGGAAGGCCATAAAGATCATCAAGGACATCAACCACCGAACCACTGCCTGTTCACCCCGCTATCATCCAGAAGGCGAGGTCAGTACAGGTGCATCAAAGCTGGGACTGAGAGACTGAAAAACAGCTTCTATCTCAAGGCTATCAGACTGTTAAACAGCCACCATTGAGTGGCTGCTGCCAACACACTGTCATTGACACTGACCCAACTCCAGCCACTTTAATAATGGGAATTGATGGGAAATGATGTAAATATATCACTAGCCACTTTAAACAATGCTACCTTATATAATGTTACTTACCCTACATTATTCATCTCATATGCATACGTATATACTGTACTCTACATCATCGACTGCATCCTTATGTAATACATGTATCACTAGCCACTTTAACTATGCCACTTTGTTTACTTTGTCTACATACTCATCTCATATGTATATACTCTACTCGATACCATCTACTGTATGCTGCTCTGTACCATCACTCACTCATATATCCTTATGTACATATTCTTTATCCCCTTACACTGTGTATAAGACAGTAGTTTTAGAATTGTTAGTTAGATTACTTGTTGGTTATCACTGCATTGTCGGAACTAGAAGCACAAGCATTTCGCTACACTCGCATTAACATCTGCTAACCATGTGTATGTGACAAATAAAATTTGATTTGATTTGATTTAAGTGTGTGTGTGATGATCGTATTAATGAGTTATCGGTTCCAATGAACAGATCAATTAGGCAATTAAACACTCAGATGGAGAAGGAGACAGACACCATGGGAGACCCATGTTTTAGATAGACAGGTATAATCTCTAGGATCACCATCACCTACTGATAAGGGTCTCTGCATATAAATACTTAGGGATGATGAACATTCTATTAAAATGCATGTTGACAAACTTTATAAACGGCTAAAAACCAAGCTAGAATTCCTCTTCAGAAACAGGACATGCTTGTCCTCTACAAATAGAAGACAAATTGTCGAAGCTACTTTTATGTCTGTTACAGATTATGGGGATGTTATTTACATGAAGGTTACGGCATCGACACTTAAATCGCTGGATGCTACTTATCATTGCGCACTTAGGTTTATTACGGGTGCTGGCTACAGAACTCACCACTCAGGTTTATTAAGGTTGCTGGCTACAGAACTCACCACTTAGGTTTATTACGGGTGCTGGCTACAGAACTCACCACTTAGGTTTATTACAGGTGCTGGCTACAGAACTCACCACTCAGGTTTATTACGGGTGCTGGCTACAGAACTCACCACTTAGGTTTATTACGGGTGCTGGCTACAGAACTCACCACTTAGGTTTATTACGGGTGCTGGCTACAGAACTCACCACTTAGGTTTATTACGGGTGCTGGCTACAGAACTCACCACTTAGGTTTATTACAGGTGCTGGCTACAGAACTCACCACTCAGGTTTATTACGGGTGCTGGCTACAGAACTCACCACTTAGGTTTATTACGGGTGCTGGCTACAGAACTCACCACTTAGGTTTATTACGGGTGCTGGCTACAGAACTCACCACTGTGTTTTATAACAACATGTGGGTTGGACCATGTTTTGGAATATTTGTATTCTGTACAGGCTTGCTTCTTTTCACTCTGTCATTTAGGTTTGCATTGTGGAGTAACTATAATGCTATTGATCCATCCTCAGCTGTCTCCTATCACAGCCATTAAACTCTGTGACTGTTTTAAAGTCACCATTGGCCTCGTGGTGAAATCCCTGAGGAGTTTCCTTCCTCTTCGGCAACTGAGTGAAATCCCTGTTAGGAGGTTTGCGAGGCATTGGGAAACCTCCCTGGTCTTTGTGGTTGAATCTGTGTTTGAAATTCACTGCTCGTTACTTATGTGTGGGGTTCAGAGATAAGGTAGTCATAAAAAATTATGTGAGTGAGTCCATTCAACTTATGTGACTTGGTGAAGCACATTTTTACTCATGAACATATTTAGGCCATAACAAAATGATTGAAAACTTATTGACTCAAGACATTTCAGCTTTTTTTTTTCTTTTTTTTTTAATCAATTTTAAATTCAGGCACATCAAAATGTTGAACAAGTCAAGGGATGTGAATACTTTCTGAAGACCCTGTGGCTGCACGGTTGTTGTAGGTTTTAATACGTTGTTTGATGTTGTTCCTGATATAAGTACAGATTTATAATTCATATAGATTAAAGAACATCTAATGGGCTGTATCTAATTAGTGGATACTAACACTGCTCTCAGGGCAGTGTCTGCTCATTTTTACTAACACTGCTCTCAGGGCAGTGTCTGCTCATTTTTACTAACAGAAGTTACTTTTTTGTAGCAGGTTAAGAGAACTTACCCAGTGGCTTAGGAGAACTACATTAAGTTTAGGGAAAAGGGTAGGGTTACCTAAAATGGTATAATTAAAACTATTTAGCTATATCCAGGTCTGCCCTGAGAACAGTCTTGATTTCCAGTAATGTGATTCTGCTACTGGTGTCAGTGTTGTTTGGTTTTGTTCCTGTTCTTCCGGCAGGTTCTCCAGAGGATCCTGATCAGGAGCCCAGTAAAGAGCAAGACTCCTCCCCCGGCAGCCAGCAGCAGTAGCAGCACATCCACAGAGTGGTAAGAGTACCAGGGCATCCTGTTGGCCGACGTACGGAGGTGAGACGCCCCCTTGTGTCCCATCACAAACTCCAACCAGAAGAGGGCCTTGTCCATGGGTTTGATGGGCTGGTCCCTGTGCAGGCGGGACAGCCTCTGCATGTTCTCCCTGTAGGGGGCGTGGGTGAGCACCTGGTTCAGAGCCTGCTGGAAACTGGGTCCGTTGAACATGGCCAGCTCCAGGATCTTGGCAGCGCCTCTCTCCTGCAGACGCAGAAGATTGTCATACTGGTCAAAGAACAGGGGTATCCCCAGTAATGGGGTGCCGTGGTAGATGGCCTCCTGGACCCCGTTGGTTCCTCCGTGGGCCACAAAGGCTCTGGTCTGGGGGTGACCCAGGAGGTCTTTCTGGGGCATCCAGTCCACCAGAAGAGTGTTGTTGCCCAGAGTGGAGGGCCTCTTGCCCCGGTGCCTCCAGATCACCTTAGATAGAAGAAGAAGAAGATATTAATTTCTCTTTAAATAACTTCTCGTTTACATCACTTACATTGCAGAGATTTTTACATATAAAAGCTAATAATGAAAAACAATCAGGATACCTTCTGAGGCAGCTTGGCGAACACGCTGGCGATCTGGTCTGTGATATCAACAGGAAGTGCATTAACAAGAGTCCCCAGAGACATGACGATCACCCCATGCTCCCCGGCACTCTGGACAAACTCCTCCAGGTCTGGAGGCAGGGGCTGGGCCGGCTTGCACTGGAACCCCCCCATGTAGACGACGTTGGGCATGGTGGGACGGGGGAAGTCAAACACAAAGTCAGACCTCATCAGCCAGATGTCAGCTTCCTGGATCAAGGAGATGATGTCACAGCCCCCTTCGAAGTACTTGAAGCAAATTGCGTCATAACTCGGCCCAACCATGAACCTCTGCTGATACACGATGATGCTGTAGTGCAGCATGTTTTGGACCCGTTGGACGAAGGTCATCTTGTCAGTGAATCCAGACCCTGGGACCGGGATGTAGGACAGGGGAGGGGGCGATGGCAAAATGGCCCTCCCGCTGGTGATCCAACGGGCGTTGAGCACCACAGGCAGTTTGAGGTAGTGGGCCATCAGCAGCCCTCCAGCCATAGCAGGGTCGGTGAGCATCATGTCATACTGAGCGTCCTGGAGACTCTTCATCAGCTTCTTGTCGTCAAACATGCGAGCCAGTGTGTCGCAAGCCAGGATGTGCGCTTCTTCTATCATACTGAGGAACTCCATGGTTAGTTGGAAGAACCTCAGTGTTGATACCACCTCTTGCTGAGCCTGAAGTAAGATATTAAACAGAGATTGAATGTTTCTTAGACAAAATAAATGGATGTCTTGCTGGATGGTTGATTGGCTCGTTTGCTGGCTGGATCGATTGATCAACCAATCAACCAATCAAGAAGACACATCAAACCTTCATGTGCTTCTGAAGGCACGTTATGAAGACATACCTTCAGGGTCTTCAGTAGGCACATTGCAAAGACATACCTTCAGGTTCTTCTGTACTGTAGCTACATTATGAAGACATATACCTTAAAGTGCTTCTGTAGGAAGGCCTCGAAGAAGCTGTATAAGGATTCTTTCTCCTTGATGGTGATGGAGGTGTATAGAGGTGACTCCTCAGTGATGTACCAGCTGGTGGAGGGTCTGACTACCGTGATGTTGTGGCCTCTGGCATGAAGCTCCTCGATCAGTACCTACACATTGGTGACGTTAGTAAGCTCACAAGGGAATGGTATTATGTCAGAGGCATGTTGTGGAGAGCTGTCAAAAATGTGCTTTATAAAAGGTATTAATCCTCAATCTAAGAAACCTAAGAAGTAAATGTGCATCAAAATCTTTCAGTTCAAGCTGGAGATATCATGACCTGATCTCAATCCACTGCATCTGCCTAGGTCAGCCTTCCACATCTGCGGTGGAAGTTGGCCGAGCTACAGCAGCGTTTGTCAGACTTTGAGACATCCCGAAATCGGTCTTCTCACGAAAACATCTGTAGGGTCCCAACAGTTTGACCTACAAAACTAATATGACCAGTCTATGGAAAGATGACTCTCACAAACATGATGGTGTTCTCTGTTTTGTTCTACGACCCCCAGCAGTGTCACTGGACTCGTCCGAAGCTAACCCATGCAAGCAAATGGAGGTATGAAGGTCATTTTGCATAGAAAATAAGGGATTAAATATTCAAAAATGAAAATAAGATATAATACAGACACTTCAAAACCATTTCCTTTTTTGCAATGTCATTCAATGCATTTCTATGGGCTATAGTAGTAAAGGCCAATTTCAATATTTTATCAAATCTTTTTTCAATATATATTTTTTAATACCTAAAGGGGTCCTATAATTCAACATCATTTAGCTAAATGATCCACAGTATGACCGTCCTAAAATAACTCCATATGTTAGCACAGTATACACAGTAGTCTCATTGAGATGCAGGGTTCTTCAACTCCATATGTTAGCACAGTATACACAGTAGTCTCATTGAGATGCAGGGTTCTTCAATTCCGGTCCCGGAGGGCCGACACCCACCCTTTTTTAAATTTTTTAATTTTACCTTTATTTAACCAGGCAAGTCAGTTAAGAACACATTCTTATTTTCAATGACGGCCTGGGAACAGTGGGTTAACTGCCTGTTCAGGGGCAGAACGACAGATTTGTACCTTGTCAGCTCGGGGGTTTGAACTCCGGTTACTCCGGATAACCTTCCGGTTACTAGTCCAACGCTCTAACCACTAGGCTACGCTTCCGCCCCACCCTGGTGGTTGTGGTGAGGTGTGGCCTGATTAACATGGTTGAAATCATTCATTTGAAATAGCAAAACTTGTGCAGAACACCATAACGGTAAATGACCAATGGCAGAGGTGGCTATAGTACTGAAAATCTGTATTTAAGTAAAAGTACTGCTACTTAGGTTGTAATTTACTCAAGTAAAAGTAAAAACGTATCCTGTCAGAAAACTACTTCAGTACTAGTTACACATTTGGCTTGGTCATTTTTAACACCTTACTGTAAACTGTGTGCAAACAAAAACAGATTTTTCTTCTTCTTGCGGACCTAGCTATTTACAACGTTTAGTGTTGTGTTTGGCAGTCAAATGTCCAAAGTCTGCAAAGCTGTCATCAAGGCAAAGGGTGGCTACTTTGAAGAATCTAAAATCTAAAATATATTTTGATTTGTTTAACACTTTTTTGGTTACTACATTATTCCCTATGTGTTATTTAATAGTGTTGATGTCTTCACTATTATTCTACAATGTAAAAATTAGTCACACAAAGAAACACTTAAATGAGTAGGTGTGTCCAAACCTCCGACTTCAACTGTACTGTATATATATAAACTATGAAATAAAAATATAAAAATATAATAAAAATGAAACTTCCCTTTTACCTTTTACTTTCTAAAATAATTCGTAATAAATATTTATCTTGACAGATATTCAAGGGTTTAAACATTGTTTCCTATGCTTGTTCAATGAACCATGAACAACTAATGAACATGCACCTGTGGAACGGTCGTTAAGACATTAATAGCTTACAGACGGTCGGCCATTAAGGGATCCCTAAGAGGTTTTAATGCAGCTGGTGGCCACACTAGATACTGACTGTTACTTTGATTTTGACCCTTTGTTCAGGGACACATTATTCCATTTATGTTAGTTACATGTCTGTGGAACTTGTTCAGTTTATGTCTCAGTTGTTGAATCTTCTTATGTTCATACAAATATCTACACATGTTAAGTTTGCTGAAAATAAACACAGTGAGAGGACGTTTTATTTATTTTTTGCAGAGTTTATACATAAATATATGTATTTTTTCCAAGCAGGCCGTGGATGACTGACTGCCCAGAAAGTTTCCATTAATAACCTTCCCCGGCCAGCGGGCAGTCCTGTATGTCGAGCCCTGCGACATAATATATAATAATATAAACCTATGTAACTGGAGGGATTTGGTCAAATGTAACTAAGTAAACAGTAAGTTGCAGTTCTTGACACACTGAAACATGTGCGCCTGGCACCTACTACCAGACCCTGTTCAAGGGCACTGAAATATTTTGTATTACACTTTCACCCTCTGAATGGCACACAGACACAATCCAAGTCTCACTTGTCTCAAGGCTTATAAATCCTTCTTTAACATGTCTCCTCCCCTTCATCTACACTGATTGAAGTGGATTTAACAGGTATTTCAGCTGGATTTACCTCATCAGTCTATATCGTGGAAAGGGCAGGTGTTCCTAATGTTTTGTACACCCAGTGTATAATATGTCAAGACACAATTAAGGAACCAATTTCTATTTGCTTTTCAAAATTCCCTGATTTTTCCTTGTTGGATTTCAGCATGAAATCTTTGTAAAGTAACTTTGTAAAGTAACAAAACGCTAGACATATATACACAATCCAAGTCTCACTTGTCTCAAGGCTTTAAACCCCATCTTTAACAAAACGCTAGACACAACATTGAGCACCTTCATGTTGATCCAGTGGCTTCCATCGACAGGATAGACCAGGACTTTTCCTCCATGGCAGGACGGTGCAGGAAGGAGTAGGAGAAATGACACCAGACTTAGAAACGAGAGGTGTCCCCAAGGAGAGCGGGAATACATTGTGTCTACACAGAGGAAAAAGAGGACAAAAGTCACTTGTTTTTCCAACTAGTCACCTCTAGACGTAAAATGCTTTATTGACCTGAAAGCCTATCAAGTCTTACACTCGTGCAACGTATAGGTAAATAACAGTTCATTAAGCTTCATCATTATGTTATATACTCGTGTCAATAAGTTACTATTGTCTGCACATCTTTATTACACTATTACATAACAACAAACTACTTGAGTGTAGGTGAATAAGAATATGCAATAAGAGTTGGCTTACCGGTGCTATAGAGTCCATGCAACACTAACAACGCTCTGCAGGGGACTGCAAACTGCAACATATAGGCTGGCAATACTTTGAACGTTTCCGGGTTCAAAGTCCACCTGATAGTATGGACGTCCTGCTATAGTCCAGGTAGATGATTTACAAACAGATAGTGGTGCCTCCCAAATTGCACTAGTTTTGCCCAGGGTCCTCAGGGCTCTGGTCGACATAGTAGACTATTGTAGGGAATAGGATGCCATTTGGGATTTAACCACTACATGGGCAATAACACTAGTGAGTTCTGGTAAAACACACCTGTCACATAACTGACCTCTTACCCAATTTAAATGCCTACTTATCATTGATGCAATCCTTACCATATGTGATTGTGTCCATCTCTAGTCCATCTCTAGTCTGACTCCAGGTTGTAGTTACGTGCCTTCAGAATGTATTCACTTTAATATTTTAAACATTTTGTTGTGTTACAGTCTGAATTTAACATGGATTAAATTGAGATGTTTGTGTCTCAACGTGGAATTCTGGTTTTTCGATTTTTTGTTACAAATGAATAAAAAATTAAAAGCTGAAATGTCTTGAGTCAAAAAGTCTTCAACCTCTTTGTTATGGCAAGACTAAGTCATTTCAGGAGTACAAATGTGTTAACCTGTTTGGGATAGGGGACAGTATTTTCATGTTCGGATGACAAGCGTACCCAGAGTAAACTGCCTGCTACTCAGGCCCAGAAGCGAATATATGCATATCATTAGTAGAGTTGGATAGAAATTACTCTGATGTTTCTAAAACTGTTTGAATGATGTCTGTGAGTATAACAGAACTCATATGGCAGGCAAAAACCTGAGAGAAATCCAATCAGGAAGTGGGAAATCTGAGGTTTGTAGGTTTTCAAGTCTTTGCCTATCCAATATACATTGTAAATGGTGTCATATTGCACTTCCTAAGGCTTCCACTAGAAAGGAAAAAGATGTATGATAAAAACATTCTAAAGATTGACATCGTTTGACATGTTTCTACGATCTGTAATATAACTTTTTGGACTTTTCGTCTGTACTTTCGTCTGGACTTGCTCGCGCCTTGTGAGTTTCGATGGGTGAACTAAACGCGCTAACAAAAAAGGAGGCATTTGGACATAAAGATGAACTTTATCGAACAAAACAAACATTTATTGTGGAACTGGGATTCCTGTGAGTGCATTCCGATGAAGATCATCAAAGGTAAGTGAATATTTATAACGCTATTTCTGACTTTTACTGACTCCACAACATGGCTTGTTTTCGTGGCTTAGCGCTGTACTCAGATAATTGCATGGTGTGCTTTTTCCGTAAAGCTTTTTTGAAATCTGACACAACGGTTGCATTAAGGAGAAGTATATCTTTAATTCTATGCATAACACATGTATTTTTTTATCAAAGTTTATGATGAGTATTTCTGTAAATTGATGTGGCTCTTAGAAAATTTGCCCGATGTCGAGGCACAACATTACTGAACATAACGCACCGATGTGCGTTTTTGGATATAAATATGAACTTTATCGAACAAAACATACATGTATTGAGTAACATGAGGTCCTATGAGTGCCATCTGATGAAGATCATCAAAGGTTAGTGATTAATTTTATCTCTATTTCTGCTTTTTGTGACTCCTCTCTTTGGCTGGAAAATGGCTGTATGTTTTTTTGTGACTAGGCTCTGACCTAACATAATCATATGGTGTGCTTTTGCTGTAAAGCCTTTTTGAAATCAGACATGATGGCTAGATTAACAAGAAGTTCATCTTTAATTAGGTGTATTGCACTTGTGAATGTATGAAAGTTAAATATTTCATTTTTTTTTCACACTCTGCCATTTCTACCGGAACCCTTAAATAAACACATAATGAGTTGCATGGACTTATTCTGTGTACAATAATAGTGGTTAAATTAACATTATTTTTATGACTTCTGTACCCAGGGGTGCAACTTTGGTTTTAGAAGTGGGTGGGACATAATTATAATATTGTAATTTTATTTTTTTCAGGTCGGAAAAACACTCCAAGCAGCCTACCCGACCGCTTGGAGGTGTCCGCGTGGTCCTAAAGCAAACCATCACCTCCATTTGTATTACTTTCCAATGATAAAACATGATTAAACACATATCTGTAAGGCCCCTCATTCGAGCAGTGAACTTCAAACACAGATTTAACTTCAAAGACCAGGGAGGTTATCCAATAGCCTCGCAAAGAAGGGCACCTACTCAGTTGCTGGAAGGACATTTTTTGTATTCATATACATTTTTTTTTATTTCACCTTTATTTAACCAGGTAGTTCTCATTTACAACTGTGACCCGGCCACGATAAAGCAACGCAGTGTGACACAAACAACAACACAGAGTTACACATGGAATAAACAAGCGTACAGTCAATAACACATTGGAGAAATAAAGAAAGTCTATATACAGTGTGTGCAAGTGGAGTAAGGAGATAAGGCAATGAATAGGCCATAGTAGCGAAGTAAATACAATTTAGCAAATCAACACTGGAGTGATAGATGAGCAGATGATGATGTGCAAGTAGAAATACTGGTGTGCAAAAGGGCAGAAAAGTAAATAAAAACAATATGGGGATGAGGTAGGTAGATTGAGGGGGCTATTTACAGGTGGGCTATGTACAGCTGCAGTGATCGGTAAGCTGCTCAGATAGCTGATGTTTAAAGTTAGTGAGGGAAGTATAAGTCTCCAGCTTCAGCGATTTTTGCAATTTGTTCCAGTCACAGGCAGCAGAGAACTGGAACGAAAGGCGGCCAAATGAGGTGTTGGCTTTAGGGATGATCAGTGAGATACACCTGCTGGAGCGCGTGCTACATGTGGGTGTTGCTATGGTACCAGTGAGTTGAGATAAGGCAGAGCTTTACCTAGCATAGACTTATAGATGACCTGGAGCCAGTGGGTCTGGCGACGAATATCTAGTGAGGGCCAGCCAACTAGAGCATTCAGTTCGCAGTAGTGGGTGGTATACGGGGCTTTGGTGACAAAATGGATGGCACTGTGATAGACTGCATTCAGTTTGCTTAGTAGAGTATTGGAAGCTATTTTGTAAATGACATCGCCAAAGTCGAGGATCGGTAGGATAGTCAGTTTTACTAGGGTATGTTTGGCGGCGTGAGTGAAGGAGGCTTTGTTGCGAAATAGGAAGCCGGTTCTAAACTTAATTTTGGATTGGAGATGTTTAATATGAGTCTGGAAGGAGAGTTTACAGTCTAGCCAGACACCTAGGTACTTATAGATGTCCACATATTCTAGGTCGGAACCATCCAGGGTGGTGATGCTAGTCAGGCGTGCGGGTGCAGGCAGCGAACGGTTGAAAAGCATGCATTTGGTTTTACATGCGTTTCAGAGCAGTTGGAGGCCACGGAAGGAGAGTTGTATGGCATTGAAGCTCGTCTGGAGGTTAGTTAACACAGTGTCCAAAGAAGGGCCAGATGTATACAGAATGGTGTAGTCTGCGTAGAGGTGGATCAGGGAATCACCAGCAGCAAGAGCGACATCATTGATGTATACAGAGAAATGAGTCGGCCCGTGTATTGAACCCCGTGGCACCCCCATAGAGACTGCAAGAGGTCCGGACAACAAGCCCTCCGATTTGACACACTGAACTCTGTCTGAGAAGAAGTTGGTGAACCAGATGAGGCAGTCATTTGAGAAACCAAGGCTCTTGGTAAGAATGCGATGATTGACAGAGTCAAGTTTGATGAAGATGGCTGCACAGTACTGTCTTTTATCAATGGCTAGTACCATGTTTAGTACCATGAGCGTGACTGTGGTGCACCCGTGACCAGCTCGGAAACCGGATTGAAAATCACTCAGGGATTTCACCATGAGGCCAATGGTGACTTTAAAACAGTTACAGAGTTTAATGGCTGTGATGGGAGAAAACTGAGTTACGCCACAATACTAACCTAAACGACAGAGGGAACAGGGAAACTGCTAAATGTGACAATAGAAATGAATGTCCTGAATCCAAAGTGTTATGTTTGGAGCAAATCCAACACAACACATCACTGAGTACCACTCTCCATATTTTCAAGTATGGTGGTGGTTACATTATATTATGGGTATGCTTGTCAACATCAAGGACTAGGGAGTTTTTCAGGATAAAAAAGAAAGCAATAATCAACAAGCAATTTGAAAGAGTTTGAAGGATTTTCAAAAGAATAATGTGCAAATCTCTTAGAGACATACTGAGAAAGAATCACAGCTGTAATCGCTGTGAGAGATGATTCTAACAAGCAGATGAAGGTATGTCTTCATAATGTGCCTACAGAAGAACCTGAAGGTTTGTCTTCATAACGTGCCAACAGAAGCAGATGAAGGTTTGTCTTCATAATGAGCCAACAGAAGCAGATGAAGGTTTGTCTTCATAATGTGCCAACAGAAGCAGATGAAGGTTTGTCTTCATAATGTGCCAACAGAAGCAGATGAAGGTTTGTCTTCATAATGTGCCAACAGAAGGCCCCAACCAGAATCTATGGATTACAGGCAACATTCGCACTGAATTAAAGGGAATTAAATGGTAGAGCTGCCACTTTCAAAGAGCGGGACTCTAACCCAGAAGCTTATAAGAAATCCTGCTATGTCCTCCGGCGAACCAACAAACATGCAAAGTGTCAATACAGGTCTAAGATCGAATCGT
Source organism: Oncorhynchus nerka (assembly GCF_034236695.1). Classification (NCBI taxonomy): domain Eukaryota; kingdom Metazoa; phylum Chordata; class Actinopteri; order Salmoniformes; family Salmonidae; genus Oncorhynchus; species Oncorhynchus nerka. The sequence continues at coordinate 100,099,728 of NC_088405.1, forward strand.
ACTGCTCCAGCTCCGACACCTTGAAAACCATTACAGACTACAAAGGGAAGCTGCGAGCTGCCCAGTGACACAAGCCTACCAGACGAGCTAAATCACTTCTATGCTCGCTTCGAGGCAAGCAACACTGAGGCATGCATGAGAGCATCAGCTGTTCCGGACATCTGTGTGATCACGCTCTCCGCAGCCGATGTGAGTAAGAACTTCAAACAGGTCAACATTCACAAGGCCAGATTAGCAGGAAGTGTACTCCGAGCATGTGCTGACCAACTGGTAAGTGTCTTCAATGACATTTTCAACCTCTCCCTGTCCAAGTCTGTAAAAACCAACATGTTTCAAGCAGACTACCATTGTGCCTGTGCCCAAAAACACTAAGGTAACCTGCCTAAATGACTACCAACCCGTAGCACTCATGTCTGTAGCCATGAAGTGCTTTGAAAGGCTGGTAATTGCTCACATCAACACCATTATCCTAGAAACCCTAGACCCAGTCTAATTGGCATACCACCCTAACATATATAACAAAAGGAACACCTATGAGCGGCCCAGTGCATCACCGGGGCCAAGCTTCCTGACATCCAGGACCTCTATTCCAATTGAGATGTTGTGGTAGGACCTTAAACAAGCCGTTCCTGCTCGAAAACCTACAAATGTTGCTGAGTTAAAAGGGATTTCGCCCTGGCTCTGCAACAACATATAGTCATTATCATATTAACAACGATCATAAACATCCAATGCGGGCTTCAACTGGAAGCCAGTGGAGAGAGCGGAGGAGCGGGGTGACGTGAGAGAACTTGGGAAGGTTGAACACCAGACGGGCTGCGGCGTTCTGGATGAGTTGTAGGGGTTTAATGGCACAGGCAGGGAGCCCAGCCAACAGCGAGTTACAGTAATCCAGACGGGAGATGACAAGTGCCTGGATTAGGACCTGCGCCGCTTCCTGTGTGAGGCAGGGTCGTACTCTGCGGATGTTGTAGAGCATGAACCTACAGGAACGGGCCACAGCCTTGATGTTAGTTGAGAACGACAGGGTGTTGTCCAGGATCACGCCAAGGTTCTTAGCGCTCTGGGAGGAGGACACAATGGAGTTGTCAACCGTGATGGCGAGATCATGGAACGGGCAGTCCTTCCCCGGGAGGAAGAGCAGCTCCGTCTTGCCGAGGTTCAGCTTGAGGTGGTGATCCGTCATCCACACTGATATGTCTGCCAGACATGCAGAGATGCGATTCGCCACCTGGTCATCAGAAGGGGGAAAGGAGAAGATTAATTGTGTGTCGTCTGCATAGCAATGATAGGAGAGACCATGTGAGGTTATGACAGAGCCAAGTGACTTGGTGTATAGCGAGAATAGGAGAGGGCCTAGAACAGAGCCCTGGGGGACACCAGTGGTGAGAGCACGTGGTGTGGAGACGGATTCTCGCCACGCCACCTGGTAGGAGCGACCTGTCAGGTAGGACGCAATCCAAGCGTGGGCCGCGCCGGAGATGCTGCTCTTCCTCCCGGAGATGCCCAACTCGGAGAGGGTGGAGAGGAGGATCTGATGGTTCACAGTATCGAAGGCAGCCGATAGGTCTAGAAGGATGAGAGCAGAGGAGAGAGAGTTAGCTTTAGCAGTGCGGAGCTCCTCCGTGATACAGAGAAGAGCAGTCTCAGTTGAATGACTAGTCTTGAAACCTGACTGATTTGGATCAAGAAGGTCAATCTGAGAGAGATAGCGGGAGAGCTGGCCAAGGACGGCACGTTCAAGAGTTTTGGAGAGAAAAGAAAGAAGGGATACTGGTCTGTAGTTGTTGACATCGGAGGGATCGAGTGTAGGTTTTTTCAGAAGGGGTGCAACTCTCGCTCTCTTGAAGACGGAATGGACGTAGCCAGCGGTCAGGGATGAGTTGATGAGCGAGGTGAGGTAAGGGAGAAGGTCTCCGGAAATGGTCTGGAGAAGAGAGGAGGGGATAGGGTCAAGCGGGCAGGTTGTTGGGCGGCCGGCCGTCACAAGACGCGAGATTTCATCTGGAGAGAGAGGGGAGAAAGAGGTCAGAGCACAGGGTAGGGCAGTGTGAGCAGAACCAGCGGTGTCGTTTGACTTAGCAAACGAGGATCAGATGTCGTCGACCTTCTTTTAAAAATGGTTGACGAAGTCATCTGCAGAGAGGGAGGAGGGGGAGGGGAGGAGGATTCAGGAGGGAGGAGAAGGTTGCAATGAGCTTCCTAGGGTTAGAGGCAGATGCTTGGAATTTAGAGTGGTAGAAAGTGGCTTTAGCAGCAGAGAGAGAAGAGGAAAATGTAGAGAGGAGGGAGTGAAAGGATGTCAGGTCCGCAGGGAGGCGAGTTTTCCTCCATTTCCGCTCGGCTGCCCGGAGCCCTGTTCTGTGAGCTCGCAATGAGTCGTCGAGCCACGGAGCGGGAGGGGAGGACCGAGCCGGCCTGGAGGATAGGGGACATAGAGAGTCAAAGGATGCAGAAAGGGAGGAGAGGAGGGTTGAGGAGGCAGAACATGGAGATAGGTTGGAGAAGGTTTGAGCAGAGGGAAGAGATGATAGGATGGAAGAGGAGAGAGTAGCGGGGGAGAGAGAGCGAAGGTTGGGACGGCGCGATACCATCCGAGTTGGGGCAGTGTGGGAAGTGTTGGATGAGAGCGAGAGGGAAAAGGATACAAGGTAGTGGTCGGAGACTTGGAGGGAGTTGCAATGAGGTTAGTGGAAGAACAGCATCTAGTAAAGATGAGGTTGAGCGTATTGCCTGCCTTGTGAGTAGGGGGGAAGGTGAGAGGTGAGGTCAAAAGAGTAGAGGAGTGGAAAGAAGGAGGCAGAGAGGAATGAGTCAAAGGTAGACGTGGGGAGGTTAAAGTCGCCCAGAACTGTGAGAGGTGAGCCGTCCTTCAACGGATTGGAGCATCGAGGTCAGGGATTGGACAGCCAGGGACAATTCTTGGAAGACAGCCTTGTCTACCATTTTAATTGGAGACATGTTCAGGATGTTGTTTAGTTCATTCTGGACTAGCTGACGTGGCTCACCATATCTCGCCTTCAGGGCCTGGAGAGCAGCAGTGTATGGTGTTGCGGAGTGCATAAAGGATTGGGCCAGCCTATATGCACTGGGAAACTGCAAATGATCCATTAGTACTTGGTATTTGTAGCATTCTGACATATGACTGTGAATACCCAGTAGGCTCTCCAATGCCATTTCCAAAGGACAAATTCACTCTCCTTTCCGTTTTCAAAGTATGGCAGTTTGGGTCTGGGAATTCCATAGGCTGAGGCTACTAGAAGTTTCTCTTCTGGTTGCGTGAAGGATAAACCGGGACTTCTGATGAGCCCACTGTGGCCTCATTGGGCCGGTCCCCTACTGTCCCAGACCCTCCATTTGTGGCAGCCGGAATTGGGTGAGAGCCCTCCGACCTGATGTTTGGGGACTGGCCTGGCCCTGGACGAAAGGAACGATTTGCCGTGGTTGGTAATTGGCGGAAAGGCGAAGGAGTGATGCTTTGTCCAGATGGAGGAATGCTAACTTGTGTCACTGGCATAGAGGGTGTTGGTGGAGAGGCCTGTCACACGTGCTCCGTGTTGGCTGTTGACCCCGGAGCCTCCGGGGACTGTGTGCCATGCTGTACCAGAGGGGCAGATTGGGAAAGAAAGGCAGACAGTACAGGTCCATGTGGAGGGGTGGTCAGGTCAACTCCCTGTTCGTTCCTCTCCAGGAAGGATGAGACCATCCGTGCCTCCTCTAATTCCCTTCTGGCTTGACGGTGCCGTCGCTGCTGTGTCAGGTCCTTGGCAATGAATTCCTGTTCCTGTAGAGCTCTACGGGCCGGCACATCCAATTGGTGACATCGTTCGTCAGCCTGTCGTTCCTCCTCAATCTGACGCTCATTTCCTCCAGTGCTAATAGTTTCATCCTCTCTTGTAGGACAGCGGTCTGTGAATCACTGAGGGCTAGTGAATGGCGGCTGCCATGGCCACTTCTAAAGGGGTATCCACTGGTCGAACTCCCACTCCGTCTATAGTACTTTGACGATTTCCCTTTAGATAACTCACTTAGACCAGGAAACTCCTTGACATCTCTGCCGAAGCAGTGACCGAACTGAAATTTGTGATGTTTTTAGTAAGCATTTTATTTCTGCTGGTTTTCTTTTTTAAATAAAAAAATGTCCAACATGATCCTGACCGGTCTATTGTTTCAGTCCCTCGGCCAGATGTGGAAAACAGTAAGCCTGTTTTTAATTTTCAAGAAAGTCACAGAAGATGAGGTCTTATCTGCATTAGATTCTAAGAAATCATTAGGCGCTGACAATCTGGATCCATATTTACTCAAGTGTGCGGCACCTATTATTGCTGGTGTAGTGACGTATATCTTTAATCAAACATTTGTCGTAGGAAAGATTCCTAAAGCTTGGGAAACATCTTTTGTTTTACCACTCCTCAAGGGAGGTGATGGTAGTGAATTGGATAATTATTGGCCCATCTCTAAGCTCTCCTGTTTGGCTAAATTTCTAGAGTCATTGGTGACTACAATCTGTTTTAACTGGTAACAATACTCTTTCTAGTAATCAATCTGGCTTCAGACCTAAACACAGTACTATTACGGCCACTGTACGTGTTGTAAATGATATTACTAATGCCCTAGATAATATTAAGTACTGTGCCGCCTTGTTCATAGATTGATCTAAAGCTTTTGACACTGTAGACCATGCGATACTTTTGGGTAAACTGTCGCCAATAGGACTGGGACTGGATGCCTGTCGTTGGTTTCATGACTATCTAAAGGATAGAAGCCTGGCTGTTAGAGTAGACGGCATCCAGTCGAAGCCATTGGAGTTGGTTAAAGGGGTCCCACAAGGTTCTATACTCGGTCCATTACTGTTTACTCTCTACATAAACAATATCGGTGATGAGATAAGTAAGTGTAAAATTCATTTATATGCTGATGACACTGTCAGGTACTCTATCGCTTCAACGGCTGACCAAGCATTATCACAATTGGAGACAGATTTTTTAAAGATATTACAAGGGTCTTTTATACAGCTGAAACTTGTTTTAGATAAATACATTTTATGATTTTGAATAGGTTCAAAAAGTTTGTTTGAAAATACACTTGCACTTACGAGCTTAGATGTTTCTCGATTTAATCAGGTCTCTGCATATAAATACATAGGGATATGGTTGGATGATAAACTGTCTTTTAAAATGCATATTGACAAACTTTTATAAAAGGCTAAAAATCAAGATGTATTGATCCAGCGCCGACAGAGATGGCCGCCTCGCTTCGCGTTCCTAGGAAACTATGCAGTTTTTTGTTTTTTTACGTGTTATTTCTTACATTAGTACCCCAGGTCATCTTAGGTTTCATTACATACAGTCGAGAAGAACTACTGAATATAAGATCAGCGTCAACTCACCATCAGTACGACCAAGAATATGTTTTCCGCGACGCGGATCCTGTGTTCTGCCTTACAAACAGGACAACGGAATGGATCGCATGCAGCGACCCAAGAAAACGACTCCGAAAAAGAGGGAAACGTAGCGGTCTTCTGGTCAGACTCCGGACAAGGGCACATCGCGCACCACTCCCCAGCATTCTTCTTGCCAATGTCCAGTCTCTTGACAACAAGGTTGATGAAATCCGAGCAAGGGTAGCATTCCAGAGGGACATCAGAGACTGCAATGTTCTCTGCTTCACGGAAACATGGCTTACTGGGAAGACGCTATCCGATGCGGTGCAGCCAACGGGTTTCTCCACGCATCGCGCCGACAGAAACAAACATCTTTCTGGTAAGAAGAGCGGCGGGGCGTATGCCTCATGACTAACGAGACATGGTGTGATGAAGGAAACATACAGGAACTCAAATCCTTCTGTTCACCTGATTTAGAATTCCTCACAATCAAATGTAGACCGCATTATCTTCCAAGAGAATTCTCTTCGATTATAATCACAGCCGTATATATCCCCCCCCAAGCAGACACATCGATGGCTCTGAACGAACTTTATTTAACTCTTTGCAAACTGGAAACCATTTATCCGGAGGCTGCATTCATTGTAGCTGGGGATTTTAACAAAGCTAATCTGAACACAAGACTCCCTAAATTTTATCAGCATATCGATTGCGCAACCAGGGGTGGTAAAACCTTGGATCATTGTTACTCTAACTTCCGCGACGCATATAAGGCCCTGCCCCGTCCCCCTTTCGGAAAAGCTGACCACGACTCCATTTTGTTGATCCCTGCCTACAGGCAGAAACTTAAACAAGAGGCTCCCACGCTGAGGTCTGTCCAACGCTGGTCAGACCAAGCTGACTCCACACTCCAAGACTGCTTCCATCACGTGGACTGGGACATGTTTCGTATTGCGTCAGATGAAAATATTGACGAATACGCTGATTTGGTGTGCGAGTTCATTAGAACGTGCGTCGAAGATGTCGTTCCCATAGCAACGATAAAAACATTCCCAAACCAGAAACCGTGGATTGATGGCAGCATTCGCGTGAAACTGAAAGCGCGAACCACTGCTTTTAATCAGGGCAAGGTGTCTGGTAACATGTCCGAATATAAACAATGCAGCTATTCCCTCCGCAAGGCTATTAAACAAGCTAAGCGTCAGTACAGAGACAAAGTGGAATCTCAATTCAATGGCTCAGACACAAGAGGCATGTGGCAGGGTCTAAAGTCAATCACGGACTACAAGAAGAAACCCAGCCCAGTCACGGACCAGGATGTCTTGCTCCCAGGCAGACTAAATAACTTTTTTGCCCGCTTTGAGGACAATACAGTGCCACTGACACGGCCTGCAACGAAAACATGCGGTCTCTCCTTCACTGCAGCCGAGGTGAGTAAGACATTTAAACGTGTTAACCCTCGCAAGGCTGCAAGCCCAGACGGCATCCCCAGCCGCGCCCTCAGAGCATGCGCAGACCAGCTGGCCGGTGTGTTTACGGACATATTCAATCAATCCCTATACCAGTCTGCTGTTCCCACATGCTTCAAGAGGGCCACCATTGTTCCTGTTCCCAAGAAAGCTAAGGTAACTGAGCTAAACGACTACCGCCCCGTAGCACTCACTTCCGTCATCATGAAGTGCTTTGAGAGACTAGTCAAGGACCATATCACCTCCACCCTACCTGACACCCTAGACCCACTCCAATTTGCTTACCGCCCAAATAGGTCCACAGACGATGCAATCTCAACCACACTGCACACTGCCCTAACCCACCTGGACAAGAGGAATACCTATGTGAGAATGCTGTTCATCGACTACAGCTCGGCATTCAACACCATAGTACCCTCCAAGCTCGTCATCAAGCTCGAGACCCTGGGTCTCGACCCCGCCCTGTGCAACTGGGTACTGGACTTCCTGACGGGCCGCCCCAGGTGGTGAGGGTAGGCAACAACATCTCCTCCCGCTGATCCTCAACACGGGGCCCCACAAGGGTGCGTTCTGAGCCCTCTCCTGTACTCCCTGTTCACCCACGACTGCGTGGCCACGCACGCCTCCAACTCAATCATCAAGTTTGCGGACGACACAACAGTGGTAGGCTTGATTACCAACAACGACGAGACGGCCTACAGGGAGGAGGTGAGGGCCCTCGGAGTGTGGTGTCAGGAAAATAACCTCACACTCAACGTCAACAAAACTAAGGAGATGATTGTGGACTTCAGGAAACAGCAGAGGGAACACCCCTATCCACATCGATGGAACAGTAGTGGAGAGGGTAGCAAGTTTTAAGTTCCTCGGCATACACATCACAGACAAACTGAATTGGTCCACTCACACTGACAGCGTCGTGAAGAAGGCGCAGCAGCGCCTCTTCAACCTCAGGAGGCTGAAGAAATTCGGCTTGTCACCAAAAGCACTCACAAACTTCTACAGATGCACAATCGAGAGCATCCTGGCGGGCTGTATCACCGCCTGGTACGGCAACTGCTCCGCCCTCAACCGTAAGGCTCTCCAGAGGGTAGTGAGGTCTGCACAACGCATCACCGGGGGCAAACTACCTGCCCTCCAGGACACCTACACCACCCGATGTTACAGGAAGGCCATAAAGATCATCAAGGACATCAACCACCCGAACCACTGCCCGTTCACCCCGCTATCATCCAGAAGGCGAGGTCAGTACAGGTGCATCAAAGCTGGGACTGAGAGACTGAAAAACAGCTTCTATCTCAAGGCTATCAGACTGTTAAACAGCCACCATTGAGTGGCTGCTGCCAACACACTGTCATTGACACTGACCCAACTCCAGCCACTTTAATAATGGGAATTGATGGGAAATGATGTAAATATATCACTAGCCACTTTAAACAATGCTACCTTATATAATGTTACTTACCCTACATTATTCATCTCATATGCATACGTATATACTGTACTCTACATCATCGACTGCATCCTTATGTAATACATGTATCACTAGCCACTTTAACTATGTCACTTTGTTTACTTTGTCTACATACTCATCTCATATGTATATACTCTACTCGATACCATCTACTGTATGCCGCTCTGTACCATCACTCACTCATATATCCTTATGTACATATTCTTTATCCCCTTACACTGTGTATAAGACAGTAGTTTTAGAATTGTTAGTTAGATTACTTGTTGGTTATCACTGCATTGTCGGAACTAGAAGCACAAGCATTTCGCTACACTCGCATTAACATCTGCTAACCATGTGTATGTGACAAATAAAATTTGATTTGATTTGATTTGATTTAAGTGTGTGTGTGATGATCGTATTAATGAGTTATCGGTTCCAATGAACAGATCAATTAAGCAATTAAACACTCAGATGGAGAAGGAGACAGACACCATGGGAGACCCATGTTTTAGATAGACAGGTATAATCTCTAGGATCACCATCACCTACTGATAAGGGTCTCTGCATATAAATACTTAGGGATGATGAACATTCTATTAAAATGCATGTTGACAAACTTTATAAACGGCTAAAAACCAAGCTAGAATTCCTCTTCAGAAACAGGACATGTTTGTCCTCTACAAATAGAAGACAAATTGTGCAAGCTACTTTTATGTCTGTTACAGATTATGGGGATGTTATTTACATGAAGGTTACGGCATCAACACTTAAATCGCTGGATGCTACTTATCATTGCGCACTTAGGTTTATTACGGGTGCTGGCTACAGAACTCACCACTCAGGTTTATTAAGGTTGCTGGCTACAGAACTCACCACTTAGGTTTATTACGGGTGCTGGCTACAGAACTCACCACTTAGGTTTATTACGGGTGCTGGCTACAGAACTCACCACTGTGTTTTATAACAACATGTGGGTTGGACCATGTTTTGGAATATTTGTATTCTGTACAGGCTTGCTTCTTTTCACTCTGTCATTTAGGTTTGCATTGTGGAGTAACTATAATGCTATTGATCCATCCTCAGCTGTCTCCTATCACAGCCATTAAACTCTGTGACCGTTTTAAAGTCACCATTGGCCTCGTGGTGAAATCCCTGAGGAGTTTCCTTCCTCTTCGGCAACTGAGTGAAATCCCTGTTAGGAGGTTTGTGAGGCATTGGAAAACCTCCCTGGTCTTTGTGGTTGAATCTGTGTTTGAAATTCACTGCTCGTTACTGAGGGACATAACAGATAATTGTATGTGTGGGGTTCAGAGATAAGGTAGTCATAAAAAATTATGTGAGTGAGTCCATTCAACTTATGTGACTTGGTGAAGCACATTTTTACTCATGAACATATTTAGGCCATAACAAAATGATTGAAAACTTATTGACTCAAGACATTTCAGCTTTTTTTTCTCTTTTTTTTTTAATCAATTTTAAATTCAGGCTGTAACACATCAAAATGTTGAACAAGTCAAGGGATGTGAATACTTTCTGAAGACCCTGTGGCTGCACGGTTGTTGTAGGTTTTAATACGTTGTTTGATGTTGTTCCTGATATAAGTACAGATTTATAATTCATATAGATTAAAGAACATCTAATGGGCTGTATCTAATTAGTGGATACTAACACTGCTCTCAGGGCAGTGTCTGCTCATTTTTACTAACACTGCTCTCAGGGCAGTGTCTGCTCATTTTTACTAACAGAAGTTACTTTTTTGTAGCAGGTTAAGAGAACTTACCCAGTGGCTTAGGAGAACTACATTAAGTTTAGGGAAAAGGGTAGGGTTACCTAAAATGGTATAATTAAAACTATTTAGCTATATCCAGGTCTGCCCTGAGAACAGTCTTGATTTCCAGTAATGTGATTCTGCTACTGGTGTCAGTGTTGTTTGGTTTTGTTCCTGTTCTTCCGGCAGGTTCTCCAGAGGATCCTGATCAGGAGCCCAGTAAAGAGCAAGACTCCTCCCCCGGCAGCCAGCAGCAGTAGCAGCACATCCACAGAGTGGTAAGAGTACCAGGGCATCCTGTTGGCCGACGTACGGAGGTGAGACGCCCCCTTGTGTCCCATCACAAACTCCAACCAGAAGAGGGCCTTGTCCATGGGCTTGATGGGCTGGTCCCTGTGCAGGCGGGACAGCCTCTGCATGTTCTCCCTGTAGGGGGCGTGGGTGAGCACCTGGTTCAGAGCCTGCTGGAAACTGGGTCCGTTGAACATGGCCAGCTCCAGGATCTTGGCAGCGCCTCTCTCCTGCAGACGCAGAAGATTGTCATACTGGTCAAAGAACAGGGGTATCCCCAGTAATGGGGTGCCGTGGTAGATGGCCTCCTGGACCCCGTTGGTTCCTCCGTGGGCCACAAAGGCTCTGGTCTGGGGGTGGCCCAGGAGGTCTTTCTGGGGCATCCAGTCCACCAGAAGAGTGTTGTTGCCCAGAGTGGAGGGCCTCTTGCCCCGGTGCCTCCAGATCACCTTAGATAGAAGAAGAAGAAGATATTAATTTATCTTTAAATAACTTCTCGTTTACATCACTTGCATTGCAGAGAGCTTTACATATAAATGCTAATAATGAAAAACAATCAGGATACCTTCTGAGGCAGCTTGGCGAACACGCTGGCGATCTGGTCTGTGATATCAACAGGAAGTGCATTGACAAGAGTCCCCAGAGACATGACGATCACCCCATGCTCCCCGGCACTCTGGACAAACTCCTCCAGGTCTGGAGGCAGGGGCTGGGCCGGCTTGCACTGGAACCCCCCCATGTAGACGACGTTGGGCATGGTGGGACGGGGGAAGTCAAACACAAAGTCAGACCTCATCAGCCAGATGTCAGCTTCCTGGATCAAGGAGATGATGTCACAGCCCCCTTCGAAGTACTTGAAGCAAATTGCGTCATAACTCGGCCCAACCATGAACCTCTGCTGATACACGATGATGCTGTAGTGCAGCATGTTTTGGACCCGTTGGACGAAGGTCATCTTGTCAGTGAATCCAGACCCTGGGACCGGGATGTAGGACAGGGGAGAGGGGGCGATGGCAAAATGGCCCTCCCCGCTGGTGATCCAACGGGCGTTGAGCACCACAGGCAGTTTGAGGTAGTGGGCCATCAGCAGCCCTCCAGCCATAGCAGGGTCGGTGAGCATCATGTCATACTGAGCGTCCTGGAGACTCTTCATCAGCTTCTTGTCGTCAAACATGCGAGCCAGTGTGTCGCAAGCCAGGATGTGCGCTTCTTCTATCATACTGAGGAACTCCATGGTTAGTTGGAAGAACCTCAGTGTTGATACCACCTCTTGCTGAGCCTGAAGTAAGATATTAAACAGAGATTGAATGTTTCTTAGACAAAATAAATGGATGTCTTGCTGGATGGTTGATTGGCTCGTTTGCTGGCTGGATCGATTGATCAACCAATCAACCAATCAAGAAGACACATCAAACCTTCATGTGCTTCTGAAGGCACGTTATGAAGGCATACCTTCAGGTTCTTCTATAGGCACGTTATGAAGACATACCTTCAGGGTCTTCAGTAGGCACATTGCAAAGACATACATTCAGGTTCTTCTGTACTGTAGCTACATTATGAAGACATATACCTTAAAGTGCTTCTGTAGGAAGGCCTCGAAGAAGCTGTATAAGGATTCTTTCTCCTTGATGGTGATGGAGGTGTATAGAGGTGACTCCTCAGTGATGTACCAGCTGGTGGAGGGTCTGACTACCGTGATGTTGTGGCCTCTGGCATGAAGCTCCTCGATCAGTACCTACACATTGGTGACGTTAGTAAGCTCACAAGGGAATGGTATTATGTCAGAGGCATGTTGTGGAGAGCTGTCAAAAATGTGCTTTATAAAAGGTATTAATCCTCAATCTAAGAAACCTAAGAAGTAAATGTGCATCAAAATCTTTCAGTTCAAGCTGGAGATATCATGACCTGATCTCAATCCACTGCATCTGCCTAGGTCAGCCTTCCACATCTGCGGTGGAAGTTGGCCGAGCTACAGCAGCGTTTGTCAGACTTTGAGACATCCCGAAATCGGTCTTCTCACGAAAACATCTGTAGGGTCCCAACAGTTTGACCTACAAAACTAATATGACCAGTCTATGGAAAGATGACTCTCACAAACATGATAGTGTTCTCTGTTTTGTTCTACGACCCCCAGCAGTGTCACTGGACTCGTCCGAAGCTAACCCATGCAAGCAAATGGAGGTATGAAGGTCATTTTGCATAGAAAATAAGGGATTAAATATTCAAAAATGAAAATAAGATATAATACAGACACTTCAAAACCATTTCCTTTTTTGCAATGTCATTCAATGCATTTCTATGGGCTATAGTAGTAAAGGCCAAATTCAATATTTTATCAAATCTTTTTTCAATATATATTTTTTAATACCTAAAGGGGTCCTATAATTCAACATCATTTAGCTAAATGATCCACAGTATGACCGTCCTAAAATAACTCCATATGTTAGCACAGTATACACAGTAGTCTCATTGAGATGCAGGGTTCTTCAACTCCATATGTTAGCACAGTATACACAGTAGTCTCATTGAGATGCAGGGTTCTTCAATTCCGGTCCCGGAGGGCCGACACCCACCCTTTTTTAATTTTACCTTTATTTAACCAGGCAAGTCAGTTAAGAACACATTCTTATTTTCAATGACGGCCTGGGAACAGTGGGTTAACTGCCTGTTCAGGGGCAGAACGACAGATTTGTACCTTGTCAGCTCGGGGGTTTGAACTCACCCACCCTGGTGGTTGTGGTAAGGTGTGGCCTGATTAACATGGTTGAAATCATTCATTTGAAATAGCAAAACTTGTGCAGAACACCATAACGGTAAATGACCAATGGCAGAGGTGGCTATAGTACTGAAAATCCGTATTTAAGTAAAAGTACTGCTACTTAGGTTGTAATTTACTCAAGTAAAAGTAAAAACGTATCCTGTCAGAAAACTACTTCAGTACTAGTTACACATTTGGCTTGGTCATTTTTAACACCTTACTGTAAACTGTGTGCAAACAAAAACAGATTTTTCTTCTTCTTGCGGACCTAGCTATTTACAACGTTTAGTGTTGTGTTTGGCAGTCAAATGTCCAAAGTCTGCAAAGCTGTCATCAAGGCAAAGGGTGGCTACTTTGAAGAATCTAAAATCTAAAATATATTTTGATTTGTTTAACACTTTTTTGGTTACTACATTATTCCCTATGTGTTATTTAATAGTGTTGATGTCTTCACTATTATTCTACAATGTAAAAATTAGTCACACAAAGAAACACTTAAATGAGTAGGTGTGTCCAAACCTCCGACTTCAACTGTACTGTATATATATAAACTATGAAATAAAAATATAAAAATATAATAAAAATGAAACTTCCCTTTTACCTTGTCTTTCTAAAATAATTCGTAATAAATATTTATCTTGACAGATATTCAAGGGTTTAAACATTGTTTCCTATGCTTGTTCAATGAACCATGAACAACTAATGAACATGCACCTGTGGAACGGTCGTTAAGACATTAATAGCTTACAGACGGTCGGCCATTAAGGGATCCCTAAGAGGTTTTAATGCAGCTGGTGGCCACACTAGATACTGACTGTTACTTTGATTTTGACCCTTTGTTCAGGGACACATTATTCCATTTATGTTAGTTACATGTCTGTGGAACTTGTTCAGTTTATGTCTCAGTTGTTGAATCTTCTTATGTTCATACAAATATCTACACATGTTAAGTTTGCTGAAAATAAACACAGTGAGAGGACGTTTTATTTATTTTTTGCAGAGTTTATACATAAATATATGTATTTTTTCCAAGCAGGCCGTGGATGACTGACTGCCCAGAAAGTTTCCATTAATAACCTCCCCCGGCCAGCGGGCAGTCCTGTATGTCGAGCCCTGCGACATAATAGATAATAGTATAAACCTATGTAACTGGAGGGATTTGGTCAAATGTAACTAAGTAAACAGTAAGTTGCAGTTCTTGACACACTGAAACATGTGCGCCTGGCACCTACTACCAGACCCTGTTCAAGGGCACTGAAATATTTTGTATTACACTTTCACCCTCTGAATGGCACACAGACACAATCCAAGTCTCACTTGTCTCAAGGCTTATAAATCCTTCTTTAACATGTCTCCTCCCCTTCATCTACACTGATTGAAGTGGATTTAACAGGTATTTCAGCTGGATTTACCTCATCAGTCTATATCGTGGAAAGGGCAGGTGTTCCTAATGTTTTGTACACCCAGTGTATAATATGTCAAGACACAATTATGGAACCAATTTCTATTTGCTTTTCAAAATTCCCTGATTTTTCCTTGTTTGATTTCAGCATGAAATCTTTGTAAAGTAACTTTGTAAAGTAACAAAACGCTAGACATATATACACAATCCAAGTCTCACTTGTCTCAAGGCTTTAAACCCCATCTTTAACAAAACGCTAGACACAACATTGAGCACCTTCATGTTGATCCAGTGGCTTCCATCGACAGGATAGACCAGGACTTTTCCTCCATGGCAGGACGGTGCAGGAAGGAGTAGGAGAAATGACACCAGACTTAGAAACGAGAGGTGTCCCCAAGGAGAGCGGGAATACATTGTGTCTACACAGAGGAAAAAGAGGACAAAAGTCACTTGTTTTTCCAACTAGTCACCTCTAGACGTAAAATGCTTTATTGACCTGAAAGCCTATCAAGTCTTACACTCGTGCAACGTATAGGTAAATAACAGTTCATTAAGCTTCATCATTATGTTATATACTCGTGTCAATAAGTTACTATTGTCTGCACATCTTTATTACACTATTACTTAACAACAAACTACTTGAGTGTAGGTGAATAAGAATATGCAATAAGAGTTGGCTTACCGGTGCTATAGAGTCCATGCAACACTAACAGAGAAAATGGTTACATATCGGCTGGCAATACTTTGAACTTCTGAAGGTTCATACTCCTGATAGTACAGAAGTCCTGCCATAGCCCAGGTTGATGATTTACAAACAGATAGTGGTGCCTCCCAAATTGCACTAGTTTTGCCCAGGGTCCTCAGGGCTCTGGTCGACATAGTAGACTATTGTAGGGAATAGGATGCCATTTGGGATTTAACCACTACATGGGCAATAACACTAGTGAGTTCTGGTAAAACACACCTGTCACATAACTGACCTCTTACCCAATTTAAATGCCTACTTATCATTGATGCAATCCTTACCATATGTGATTGTGTCCATCTCTAGTCTGACTCCAGGTTGTAGTTATGTGCCTTCAGAATGTATTCACTTTAATTTTTAATTTGATGTTGTTGTGTTACAGTCTGAATTTAACATTGATTAAATTGAGATGTTTGTGTCTCTACCCTATAATGTCAACGTGGAATTCTGTTTTTTTGATTTTTGTTACAAATGAATAAAAAATTAAAAGCTGAAATGTCTTGAGTCAAAAAGTCTTCAAACTCTTTGTTATGGCAAGACTAAGTCATTTCAGGAGTACAAATGTGTTAACCTGTTTGGGATAGGGGACAGTATTTTCATGTTCGGATGACAAGCGTACCCAGAGTAAACTGCCTGCTACTCAGGCCCAGAAGCTAATATATGCATATCATTAGTAGAGTTGGATAGAAATTACTCTGATGTTTCTAAAACTGTTTTAATGATGTCTGTTAGTATAACAGAACTCATATGGCAGGCAAAAACCTGAGAAAAATCCAATCAGGAAGTGGGAAATCTGAGGTTTGCAGGTTTTCAAGTCTTTGCCTATCCAATATACATTGTAAATGGTGTCATATTGCACTTCCTAAGGCTTCCACTAGAAAGGAAAAAGATGTATGATAAAAACATTCTAAAGATTGACATCGTTTGACATGTTTCTACGATCTGTAATTTAACTTTTTTGGACTTTTCGTCTGTACTTTCGTCTGGACTTGCTTGCGCCTTGTGAGTTTCGATGGGTGAACTAAACACGCTAACAAAAAAGGAGGCATTTGGACATAAAGATGAACTTCATCGAACAAAACAAACATTTATTGTGGAACTGGGATTCCTGTGAGTGCATTCTGATGAAGATCATCAAAGGTAAGTGAATATTTATAACGCTATTTCTGACTTTTACTGACCCCACAACATGGCTTGTTTTCGTGGCTTAGCGCTGTACTCAGATAATTGCATGGTGTGCTTTTTTCGTAAAGCTTTTTTGAAATCTGACACAACGTTTGCATTAAGGAGAAGTATATCTTTAATTCTATGCATAACACATGTATTTTTTTATCAAAGTTTATGATGAGTATTTCTGTAAATTGATGTGGCTCTTAGCAAATTCGCCCGATGTCGAGGCACAACATTACTGAACATAACGCACCGATGTGCGTTTTTGGATATAAATATATGAACTTTATCGAACAAAACATACATGTATTGAGTAACATGAGGTCCTATGAGTGCCATCTGATGAAGATCATCAAAGGTTAGTGATTAATTTTATCTCTATTTCTGCTTTAAGTGACTCCTCTCTTTGGCTGGAAAATGGCTGTATGTTTTTTTGTGACTAGGCTCTGACCTAACATAATCATATGGTGTGCTTTTGCTGTAAAGCCTTTTTGAAATCAGACATGATGGCTAGATTAACAAGAAGTTCATCTTTAATTAGGTGTATTGCACTTGTGAATGTATGAAAGTTAAATTTCATTTTTTCTTTTCGCGCTCTGCCATTTCTACCGGAACCCTTAATTAAACACATAATGAGTTGCATGGACTTATTCTGTGTACAATAATAGTGGTTAAATTAACATTATTTTTATGACTTCTGTACCCAGGGGTGCAACTTTGGTTTTAGAAGTGGGTGGGACATAATTATAATATTGTAATTTTATTTTTTTCAGGTCGGAAAAACACTCCAAGCAGCCTACCCGACCGCTTGGAGGTGTCCGCGTGGTCCTAAAGCAAACCATCACCTCCATTTGTATTACTTTCCAATGATAAAACATGATTAAACACATATCTGTCGAGCAGTGAACTTCAAACACAGATTTAACCTCAAAGACCAGGGAGGTTGTCCAATAGCCTCGCAAAGAAGGGCACCTACTCAGTTGCTGGAAGGACATTTTTTGTATTCATATAGATTTTTTTTAATTATTATTATTTTTTTATTTCACCTTTATTTAACCAGGTAGTTCTCATTTACAACTGTGACCCGGCCACGATAAAGCAACGCAGTGTGACACAAACAACAACACAGAGTTACACATGGAATAAACAAGCGTACAGTCAATAACACATTGGATAAAAAAAGAAAGTCTATATACAGTGTGTGCAAGTGGAGTAAGGAGATAAGGCAATGAATAGGCCATAGTAGCGAAGTAATTACAATTTAGCAAATTAACATTGGAGTGATAGATGAGCAGATGATGATGTGCAAGTAGAAATACTGGTGTGCAAAAGGGCAGAAAAGTAAATAAAAACAATATGGGGATGAGGTAGGTAGATTGCTTCCCACAATTGCTATTTACAGGTGGGCAATGTACAGCTGCAGTGATCGGTAAGCTCGGTAAGCTGCTCAGATAGCTGATGTTTAAAGTTAGTGAGGGAAGTATAAGTCTCCAGCTTCAGTGATTTTTGCAATTCGTTCCAGTCATTGGCAGCAGAGTACTGGATTGAAAGGCGGCTAAAGGAGGTGTTGGCTTTGGGGATGACCAGTAAATATACCTGCTGGAGCGCCTTGCTATGAGTGGGTGTTGCTATGGTGACCAGTGAGTTGAGATAAGGCAGAGTTTTACCTAGCATAGACTTATAGATGACCTGGAGCCAGTGGGTCTGGCGACGAATATCTAGTGAGGGCCAGCCAACTAGAGCATTCAGTTCGCAGTAGTGGGTGTTATACAGGGCTTTGGTGACAAAATGGATGACACTGTGATAGACTGCATTCAGTTTGCTTAGTAGAGTATTGGAAGCTATTTTGTAAATGACATCGCCGAAGTCGAGGATCAGTAGGATAGTCAGGTTTACCAGGGTATGTTTGGCGGCGGGATTGAAGGAGGCTTTGTTGCGAAATAGGAAGCCGGTTCTAAACTTAATTTTGGATTGGAGATGTTTAATATGAGTCTGGAAGGAGAGTTTACAGTCTAGCCAGACACCTAGGTAATTGTAGTTGTCCACATATTCTAAGTCAGAACCGTCCAGAGTAGTGATGCTGGACGGGCAGGCGGGTGCTGGCAGCGAGCAGTTGAAAAGCATGCATTTGGTTTTACTAGCGTTTCAGAGCAGTTGGAGGCCACGGAAGGAGAGTTGTATGGCATTGAAGCTCGTTTAGAGGTTAGTTAACACAGTGTCCAAAGAAGGGCCAGATGTATACAGAATGGTGTTGTCTGCGTAGAGGTGGATCAGGGAATCACCAGCAGAGAGCGACATCATTGATGTATACAGAGAAAAGAGTCGGCCCATGAATTGAACCCTGTGGCACCCCCATAGAAACTGCAAGAGGTCCGGACAACAAGCCCTCCGATTTGACACACTGAACTCTGTCTGAGAAGAAGTTGGTGAACCAGACGAGGCAGTCATTTGAGAAACCAAGGCTCTTGGTAAGAATACGATGATTGACAGAGTCAAGTTTGATGAAGATGGCTGCACAGTACTGTCTTTTATCAATGGCTAGTACCATGTTTAGTACCATTAGCGTGACTGTGGTGCACCCGTGACCAGCTCCGAAACCGGATTGAAAATCACTCAGGGATTTCACCATGAGGCCAATGGTGACTTTAAAACAGTTAGAGAGTTGAATGGCTGTGATAGGAGAAAACTGAGTTACGCCACAATACTAACCTAAACGACAGAGGGAACAGGAAAACTGCTAAATGTGACGATAGAAATGAATGTCCTGAATCCAAAGTGTTATGTTGGGAGCAAATCCAACACAACACATCACTGAGTACCACTCTCCATATTTTCAAGTATGGTGGTGGTTACATTATATCATGGGTATGCTTGTCAACATCAAGGACTAGGGAGTTTTTCAGGATAAAAAAGAAAGCAATAATCAACAACAAATTTGAAAGAGTTTGAAGGATTTTCAAAAGAATAATGTGCAAAGCTCTTAGAGACATACTGAGAAAGAATCACAGCTGTAATCGCTGTGAGAGATGATTCTAACGTGTAGTGACTCAGGGTGTTGAATACTTACTTATATTTGTGTGTTTTACATTTAATAACTTTTATTTTTATTTTTTATTTTTACAAATGTTAGAATTTTTCTTCCACGTTGAAGTTACACAGCATTTACACAGCATTGTGTCGATCGTTGACAAAAATGACAACTAAACCCTTTTAATTTAACACAACAAAATGTGGAATAAATAAAGGCATTTGAATTACTTTCTGAATAACTTGTCTTCATAACAACCTGAAGGTTTGTCTTCATAACGTGCCAACAGAAGCAGATGAAGGTTTGTCTTCATAACGTGCCTACAGAAGCACATGAAGGTATGTCTTCATAACGTGCCTTCAGAAGCACATGAAGGTATGTCTTCATAACGTGCCTTCAGAAGCACATGAAGGTTTGTCTTCATAACCTGCCTACAGAGGCAGATGAATGTACACTGTATACAGTCGTGGCCAAAAGTTTTGAGAGTGACACAAACATAACATTTCCACAAAGTTTGCTGCCTCAGTGTCTTTAGATATTTTTTGTCAGATGTTACTATGGAATACTGATGTATAATTACAAGCATTTCATAAGTGTCAAAGGCTTTTATTGACAATTACATGAAGTTGATGCAAAGAGTCAATATTTGCAGTGCTGACCCTTCTTTTTCAAGACCTCTGCAATCCGCCCTGGCATGCTGTCAATTAACTTCTGGGCCACATCCTGACTGATGGCAGCCCATTCTTGCATAATCAATGCTGGACTTTGTCAGAATGTGTGGGGTTTTGTTTATGCACCCGCCTCTTGAGGATTGACCACAAGTCCTCAATAGGATTAAGGTCTGGGGAGTTTCCTGGCCATGGACCCAAAATATCGATGTTTTGTTCCCGAACCACTTAGTTATCATTTTTGCTTCGTGGCAAGGTGCTCCAACATGCTGGAAAAGGCAGTGTTCGTCACCAAACTATTCCTAGATGGTTGGGAGAAGTTGCTCTCGGAGGATGTGTTGGTACCATTCTTTATTCATGGATGTGTTCTTAGGAAAAATTGTGAGTGAGCCCACTCCCTTGGCTGAGAAGCAACCCCACACATGAATGGTCTCAGGATGCTTTACTGTTGGCATGACACAGGACTAATGGTAGGGCTCACCTTGTCTTCTCCGGACAAGCTTTTTTCCAGATGCCCTGAAAAATCGGAAAGGAGATTCATCAGAGAAAATGACTTTACCCCAGTCCTCAGCAGTCCAATCCCTGTACCTATTGCAGAATATCAGTCTGTCCCTGATGCTTTTCCTGGAGAGAAGTGGCTTCTTTGCTGCCCTTCTTGACACCAGGCCATACTCCAAAAGTCTTTGCCTCACTGTGCGTGCAGATGCACTCTCACCCACTTGCTGCCATTCCTGAGCAAGCTCTGTACTGGTGGTGCCCCTATCCCGCAGCTGAATCAACTTTAGGAGACGGTCCTGCCGCTTTCTGGACTTTCTTGTGCTCCCTGACAGAACACAGTGTTATAGAGACATATATAGACCCCTGACAGAACACAGTGTTATAGAGACATATATAGACCCCTGACCCACTGACAGAACACAGTGTTATAGAGACATATATAGACCCCTGACAGAACACAGTGTTATAGAGACATATATAGACCCCTGACAGAACACAGTGTTATAGAGACATATATAGACCCCTGACAGAACACAGTGTTATAGAGACATATATAGACCCCTGACAGAACACAGTGTTATAGTGACCTATATAGACCCCTGACAGAACACAGTGTTATAGTGACATATATAGACCCCTGACAGAACACAGTGTTATAGAGACATATATAGACCCCCTGACAGAACACAGTGTTATAGAGACATATATAGACCCCTGACAGAACACAGTGTTATAGAGACATATATAGACCCCTGACAGAACACAGTGTTATAGACCCCTGACAGAACACATATAGACATATATAGACCCCTGACAGAACACAGTGTTATAGTGTATATAGACCCCTGACAGAACACAGTGTTATAGAGACATATATAGACCCCTGACAGAACACAGTGTTAGTGTTATAGTGACCTATATAGACCCCTGACAGAACACAGTGTTATAGACCCCTGACAGAACACAGTGTTATAGTGATATAGACCCCTGACAGAACACAGTGTTATAGAGACATATATAGACCCCTGACAGAACACCCCTGACCCCTGACAGAACACAGTGTTATAGAGACATATATAGACCCCTGACAGAACACAGTGTTATAGTGACATATATATAGACCCCTGACAGAACACAGTGTTATAGAGACATATATAGACCCCTGACAGAACACAGTGTTATAGAGACATATATAGACCCCTGACAGAACACAGTGTTATAGAGACATATATAGACCCCTGACAGAACACAGTGTTATAGAGACATATATAGACCCCTGACAGAACACAGTGTTATAGAGACATATATAGACCCCTGACAGAACACAGTGTTATAGAGACATATATAGACCCTGACCCCTGTTACAGAGACACAGTGTTATAGAGACCCCTGACAGAACACAGTGTTATAGAGACATATAGACCCCTGACAGAACACAGTGTTATAGAGACATATATAGACCCCTGACAGAACACAGTGTTATAGAGACATATATAGACCCCTGACAGAACACAGTGTTATAGAGACATATATAGACCCCTGACAGAACACCATATATAGACCCCTGACAGAACACAGTGTTATATAGACCCCTGACCCCTGACAGACACAGTGTTATATAGACCCCTGACAGAACACAGTGTTATAGAGACATATATAGACCCCTGACAGAACACAGTGTTATAGAGACATATATAGACCCCTGACAGAACACAGTGTTATAGAGACATATATAGACCCCTGACAGAACACAGTGTTATAGAGACATATATAGACCCCTGACAGAACACAGTGTTATAGAGACATATATAGACCCCTGACAGAACACAGTGTTATAGAGACATATATAGACCCCTGACCCTGACATATAGACCCCTGACAGAACACAGTGTTATAGAGACATATATAGACCCCTGACAGAACACAGTGTTATAGAGACATATATAGACCCCTGACAGAACACAGTGTTATAGAGACATATATAGACCCCTGACAGAACACAGTGTTATAGAGACATATATAGACCCCTGACAGAACACAGTGTTATAGAGACATATATAGACCCCTGACAGAACACAGTGTTATAGAGACATATATAGACCCCTGACAGAACACAGTGTTATAGAGACATATATAGACCCCTGACAGAACACAGTGTTATAGAGACATATATAGACCCCTGACAGAACACAGTGTTATAGAGACATATATAGACCCCTGACAGAACACAGTGTTATAGACTTATATAGACCCATATATAGACCCCTGACAGAACACAGTGTTATAGAGACATATATAGACCCCTGACAGAACACAGTGTTATAGAGACATATATAGACCCCTGACAGAACACAGTGTTATAGAGACATATATAGACCCCTGACAGAACACAGTGTTATAGAGACATATATAGACCCCTGACAGAACACAGTGTTATAGTGACATATATAGACCCCTGACAGAACACAGTGTTATAGAGACATATATAGACCCCTGACAGAACACAGTGTTATAGAGACATATATAGACCCCTGACAGAACACAGTGTTATAGAGACATATATAGACCCCTGACAGAACACAGTGTTATAGAGACATATATAGACCCCTGACAGAACACAGTGTTATAGAGACATATATAGACCCCTGACAGAACACAGTGTTATAGAGACATATATAGACCCCTGACCCCTGACAGAACACAGTGTTATAGAGACATATATAGACCCCTGACAGAACACAGTGTTATAGAGACATATATAGACCCCTGACAGAACACAGTGTTATAGAGACATATATAGACCCCTGACAGAACACAGTGTTATAGAGACATATATAGACCCCTGACAGAACACAGTGTTATAGAGACATATATATGACAGAACACAGTGTTATAGAGACCCCTGACAGAACACAGTGTTATAGAGACATATATAGACCCCTGACAGAACACAGTGTTATAGAGACATATATAGACCCCTGACAGAACACAGTGTTATAGTTATAGACATATATAGACCCCTGACAGAACACAGTGTTATAGAGACATATATAGACCCCTGACAGAACACAGTGTTATAGAGACATATATAGACCCCTGACCACAGTGTTATGACAGAACACAGTGTTATAGAGACATATATAGACCCCTGACAGAACACAGTGTTATAGAGACATATATAGACCCCTGACAGAACACAGTGTTATAGAGACATATATAGACCCCTGACAGAACACAGTGTTATAGAGACATATAGACCCCTGACAGAACACAGTGTTATAGAGACATATATAGACCCCTGACAGAACACAGTGTTATAGAGACATATATAGACTGACAGAACACAGTGTTATAGAGACATATATAGACCCCTGACAGAACACAGTGTTATAGAGACATATATAGACCCCTGACAGAACACAGTGTTATAGAGACATATATAGACCCCTGACAGAACACAGTGTTATAGAGACATATATAGACCCCTGACAGAACACAGTGTTATAGAGACATATATAGACCCCTGACAGAACACAGTGTTATAGAGACATATATAGACCCCTGACAGAACACAGTGTTATAGAGACATATATAGACCCCTGACAGAACACAGTGTTATAGAGACATATATAGACCCCTGACAGAACACAGTGTTATAGAGACATATATAGACCCCTGACCCCCTGACAGAACACAGTGTTATAGAGACATATATAGACCCCTGACAGAACACAGTGTTATAGAGACATATATAGACCCCTGACAGAACACAGTGTTATAGAGACATATATAGACCCCTGACAGAACACAGTGTTATAGAGACATATATAGACCCCTGACAGAACACAGTGTTATAGAGACATATATAGACCCCTGACAGAACCCTGACACCCCTGACAGAACACAGTGTTATAGAGACATATATAGACCCCTGACAGAACACAGTGTTATAGAGACATATATAGACCCCTGACAGAACACAGTGTTATAGAGACATATATAGACCCCTGACAGAACACAGTGTTATAGAGACATATATAGACCCTGACCCCTGACAGAACACAGTGTTATAGAGACATATATAGTTACTGACAGAACACAGTGTTATAGAGACATATATAGACCCCTGACAGAACACAGTGTTATAGAGACATATATAGACCCCTGACAGAACACAGTGTTATAGAGACATATATAGACCCCTGACAGAACACAGTGTTATAGAGACATATATAGACCCCTGACAGAACACAGTGTTATAGAGACATATATAGACCCTGACCCACTGACAGAACACAGTGTTATAGAGACATATATAGACCCCTGACAGAACACAGTGTTATAGAGACATATATAGACCCTGACCCACTGACAGAACACAGTGTTATAGAGACATATATAGACCCCTGACAGAACACAGTGTTATAGAGACATATATAGACCCCTGACAGAACACAGTGTTATAGAGACATATATAGACCCCTGACAGAACACAGTGTTATAGAGACATATATAGACCCCTGACAGAACACAGTGTTATAGAGACATATATAGACCCCTGACAGAACACAGTGTTATAGAGACATATATAGACCCCTGACAGAACACAGTGTTATAGAGACATATATAGACCCCTGACAGAACACAGTGTTATAGAGACATATATAGACCCCTGACAGAACACAGTGTTATAGAGACATATATAGACCCCTGACAGAACACAGTGTTATAGAGACATATATAGACCCCTGACAGAACACAGTGTTATAGAGACATATATAGACCCCTGACAGAACACAGTGTTATAGAGACATATATAGACCCCTGACAGAACACAGTGTTATAGAGACATATAGACCCCTGACAGAACACAGTGTTAGAGACATATATATAGACCCCTGACAGAACACAGTGTTATAGAGACATATATAGACCCCTGACAGAACACAGTGTTATAGAGACATATATAGACCCCTGACAGAACACAGTGTTATAGAGACATATATAGACCCCTGACAGAACACAGTGTGACATTATAGACCCTGACAGAACACAGTGTTATAGAGACATATAGACCCCTGACAGAACACAGTGTTATAGAGACATATATAGACCCCTGACAGAACACAGTGTTATAGAGACATATATAGACCCCTGACAGAACACAGTGTTATAGAGACATATATAGACCCCTGACAGAACACAGTGTTATAGAGACATATATAGACCCCTGACAGAACACAGTGTTATAGAGACATATATAGACCCCCTGACAGAACACAGTGTTATAGAGACATATATAGACCCCTGACCCCTGACAGAGCACAGTGTTATAGAGACATATATAGACCCCTGACAGAACACAGTGTTATAGAGACATATATAGACCCCCTGACAGAACACAGTGTTATAGAGACATATATAGACCCCTGACAGAACACAGTGTTATAGAGACATATATAGACCCCTGACAGAACACAGTGTTATAGAGACATATATAGACCCCTGACAGAACACAGTGTTATAGAGACATATATAGACCCCTGACAGAACACAGTGTTATAGAGACATATATAGACCCCTGACAGAACACAGTGTTATAGAGACATATATAGACCCCTGACTGACAGAACACAGTGTTATAGAGACATATATAGACCCCTGACAGAACACAGTGTTATAGACCCCTGACAGAACACAGTGTTATATATAGACCCCTGACAGAACACAGTGTTATAGAGACATATATAGACCCCTGACAGAACACAGTGTTATAGAGACATATATAGACCCCTGACAGAACACAGTGTTATAGAGACATATATAGACCCCTGACAGAACACAGTGTTATAGAGACATATATAGACCCCTGACAGAACACAGTGTTATAGAGACATATAGACCCCTGACAGAACACAGTGTTATAGAGACATATATAGACCCCTGACAGAACACAGTGTTTATAGACCCCTGACAGAGACAGTGTTATAGAGACATATATAGACCCCTGACAGAACACAGTGTTATAGAGACATATAGACCCCTGACAGAACACAGTGACCCCTGACAGAACACACTGACAGAACACAGTGTTATAGAGACATATATAGACCCCTGACAGAACACAGTGTGTATAGACCCCTGAGAGAACACAGTGTTATAGAGACATATATAGACCCCTGACAGAACACAGTGTTATAGAGACATATAGACCCCTGACAGAACACAGTGTTATAGAGACATATATAGACCCCTGACAGAACACAGTGTTATAGAGACATATATAGACCCCTGACAGAACACAGTGTTATAGAGACATATATATAGACCCCTGACAGAACACAGTGTTATAGAGACATATATAGACCCCTGACAGAACACAGTGTTATAGAGACATATATAGACCCCTGACAGAACACAGTGTTATAGAGACATATATAGACCCCTGACAGAACACAGTGTTATAGAGACATTATAGAGACATGACAGAACACAGTGTTATAGAGACATATATAGACCCCTGACAGAACACAGTGTTATAGAGACATATATAGACCCCTGACAGAACACAGTGTTATAGAGACATATATAGACCCCTGACCCACTAGAACACAGTGTTATAGAGACATATATAGACCCCTGACAGAACACAGTGTTATAGAGACATATATAGACCCCTGACAGAACACAGTGTTATAGACATATATAGACCCCTGACAGAACACAGTGTTATAGAGACATATATAGACCCCTGACAGAACACAGTGTTATAGAGACATATATAGACCCCTGACAGAACACAGTGTTATAGAGACATATATAGACCCCTGACAGAACACAGTGTTATAGAGACATATATAGACCCCTGACAGAACACAGTGTTATAGAGACATATATAGACCCCTGACAGAACACAGTGTTATAGAGACATATAGAGACCCCTGACAGAACACAGTGTTATAGAGACATATATAGACCCCTGACAGAACACAGTGTTATAGAGACATATATAGACCCCTGACAGAACACAGTGTTATAGAGACATATATAGACCCCTGACAGAACACAGTGTTATAGAGACATATATAGACCCCTGAGACCCCTGACAGAACACAGTGTTATAGAGACATATATAGACCCCTGACAGAACACAGTGTTATAGAGACATATATAGACCCCTGACAGAACACAGTGTTATAGAGACATATATAGACCCCTGACAGAACACAGTGTTATAGAGACATATATAGACCCCTGACAGAACACAGTGTTATAGAGACATATATAGACCCCTGACAGAACACAGTGTTATAGAGACCTGACAGAACACAGTGTTATAGAGACATATATAGACCCCTGACAGAACACAGTGTTATAGAGACATATATAGACCCCTGACAGAACACAGTGTTATACCCCTGACAGAACACAGTGTTATAGAGACATATATAGACCCCTGACAGAACACAGTGTTATAGAGACATATATAGACCCCTGACAGAACACAGTGTTATAGAGACATATATAGACCCCTGACAGAACACAGTGTTATAGAGACATATATAGACCCCTGACAGAACACAGTGTTATAGAGACATATATAGACCCCTGACAGAACACAGTGTTATAGAGACATATATAGACCCCTGACAGAACACAGTGTTATAGAGACATATAGATAGAGAGACCCCTGACAGAACACAGTGTTATAGAGACATATATAGACCCCTGACAGAACACAGTGTTATAGAGACATATATAGACAGAACACAGTGTTATAGAGACATATATAGACCCCTGACAGAACACAGTGTTATAGAGACATATATAGACCCCTGACAGAACACAGTGTTATAGAGACATATATAGACCCTGACCCACTGACAGAACACAGTGTTATAGAGACATATATAGACCCCTGACAGAACACAGTGTTATAGAGACATATATAGACCCCTGACAGAACACAGTGTTATAGAGACATATATAGACCCCTGACAGAACACAGTGTTATAGAGACATATATAGACCCCTGACAGAACACAGTGTTATAGAGACATATATAGACCCCTGACAGAACACAGTTATAGAGACATATATAGACCCCTGACAGAACACAGTGTTATAGAGACATATATAGACCCCTGACAGAACACAGTGTTATAGAGACATATAGACCCCTGACAGAACACAGTGTTATAGAGACATATATAGACCCCTGACAGAACACAGTGTTATAGAGACAGTGTTATAGAGACATATATAGACCCCTGACAGAACACAGTGTTATAGAGACATATATAGACCCCTGACAGAACACAGTGTTATAGAGACATATATAGACCCCTGACAGAACACAGTGTTATAGAGACATATATAGACCCCTGACAGAACACAGTGTTATAGAGACATATATAGACCCCTGACAGAACACAGTGTTATAGAGACATATATAGACCCCTGACAGAACACAGTGTTATAGAGACATATATAGACTGACAGAACACAGTGTTATAGAGACATATATAGACCCCTGACAGAACACAGTGTTATAGAGACATATATAGACCCCTGACAGAACACAGTGTTATAGAGACATATATAGACCCCTGACAGAACACAGTGTTATAGAGACATATATAGACCCCTGACAGAACACAGTGTTATAGAGACATATATAGACCCCTGACAGAACACAGTGTTATAGAGACATATATAGACCCCTGACAGAACACAGTGTTATAGAGACATATATAGAGACCCACTGACAGAACACAGTGTTATAGAGACATATATAGACCCCTGACAGAACACAGTGTTATAGAGACATATATAGACCCCTGACAGAACACAGTGTTATAGAGACATATATAGACCCCTGACAGAACACAGTGTTATAGAGACATATATAGACCCCCCTGACAGAACACAGTGTTATAGAGACATATATAGACCCCTGACAGAACACAGTGTTATAGAGACATATATAGACCCCTGACCTGACAGAACACAGTGTTATAGAGACATATATAGACCCCTGACAGAACACAGTGTTATAGAGACATATATAGAGACCCCTGACAGAACACAGTGTTATAGAGACATATATAGACCCCTGACAGAACACAGTGTTATAGAGACATATATAGACCCCTGACAGAACACAGTGTTATAGAGACATATATAGACCCCCCTGACAGAACACAGTGTTATAGAGACATATATAGACCCCTGACAGAACACAGTGTTATAGAGACATATATAGACCCCTGACAGAACACAGTGTTATAGAGACATATATAGACCCCTGACAGAACACAGTGTTATAGAGACATATATAGACCCCTGACAGAACACAGTGTTATAGAGACATATATAGACCCCTGACAGAACACAGTGTTATAGAGACATATATAGACCCCTGACAGAACACAGTGTTATAGAGACATATATAGACCCCTGACAGAACACATATAGAGACATATAGACCCCTGACAGAACACAGTGTTATAGAGACATATATAGAGACCCCTGACAGAACACAGTGTTATAGAGACATATATAGACCCCTGACAGACACAGTGTTATAGAGACATATAGACCCCTGACAGAACACAGTGTTATAGAGACATATATAGACCCCTGACAGAACACAGTGTTATAGAGACATATATAGACCCCTGACAGAACACAGTGTTATAGAGACATATATAGACCCCTGACAGAACACAGTGTTATAGAGACATATATAGACCCCTGACAGAACACAGTGTTATAGAGACATATATAGACCCCTGACAGAACACAGTGTTATAGAGACATATATAGACCCCTGACAGAACACAGTGTTATAGAGACATATATAGACCCCTGACAGAACACAGTGTTATAGAGACATATATAGACCCCTGACAGAACACAGTGTTATAGAGACATATATAGACCCCTGACAGAACACAGTGTTATAGAGACATATATAGACCCCTGACAGAACACAGTGTTATAGAGACATATATAGACCCCTGACAGACAGTGTTATAGAGACATATATAGACCCACTGACAGAACACAGTGTTATAGAGACATATATAGACCCCTGACAGAACACAGTGTTATAGAGACATATATAGACCCCTGACAGAACACAGTGTTATAGAGACATATAGACCCTGACAGAACACAGTGTTATAGAGACATATATAGACCCTGACAGAACACAGTGTTATAGAGACATATATAGACCCCTGACAGAACACAGTGTTATAGAGACATATATAGACCCCTGACAGAACACAGTGTTATAGAGACATATATACCCTGACAGACACAGTGTTATAGAGACTGACCCTGACAGAACACAGTGTTATAGAGACATATATAGACCCCTGACAGAACACAGTGTTATAGAGACATATATAGACCCCTGACAGAACACAGTGTTATAGAGACATATATAGACCCCTGACAGAACACAGTGTTATAGAGACATATATAGACCCCTGACAGAACACAGTGTTATAGAGACATATATAGACCCCTGACAGAACACAGTGTTATAGAGACATATATAGACCCCTGACAGAACACAGTGTTATAGAGACATATATAGACCCCTGACAGAACACAGTGTTATAGAGACATATATAGACCCCTGACAGAACACAGTGTTATAGAGACAGTGTTATAGAGACATATATAGACCCCTGACAGAACACAGTGTTATAGAGACATATAGACCCCTGACAGAACACAGTGTTATAGAGACATATATAGACCCCTGACCACTGACAGAACACAGTGTTATAGAGACATATATAGACCCCTGACAGAACACAGTGTTATAGAGACATATATAGACCCCTGACAGAACACAGTGTTATAGAGACATATATAGACCCCTGACAGAACACAGTGTTATACCCCTGACAGAACACAGTGTTATATAGACATATATAGACCCCTGACAGAACACAGTGTTATAGAGACATATATAGACCCCTGACAGAACACAGTGTTATAGAGACATATATAGACCCCTGACAGAACACAGTGTTATAGAGACATATATAGACTGACAGAACCTGACCCCCTGACAGAACACAGTGTTATAGAGACATATATAGACCCCTGACAGAACACAGTGTTATAGAGACATATATAGACCCCTGACAGAACACAGTGTTATAGAGACATATATAGACCCCTGACAGAACACAGTGTTATAGAGACATATATAGACCCCTGACAGAACACAGTGTTATAGAGACATATATAGACCCCTGACAGAACACAGTGTTATAGAGACATATATAGACCCCTGACAGAACACAGTGTTATAGAGACATATATAGACCCCTGACAGAACACAGTGTTATAGAGACATATATAGACCCCTGACAGAACACAGTGTTATAGAGACATATAGACCCCTGACAGAACACAGTGTTATAGAGACATATATAGACCCCTGACAGAACACAGTGTTATAGAGACATATATAGACCCCTGACAGAACACAGTGTTATAGAGAACACATATATAGACCCCCTGACAGAACACAGTGTTATAGAGACATATATAGACCCCTGACAGAACACAGTGTTATAGAGACATATATAGACCCTGACAGAACACAGTGTTATAGAGACATATATAGACCCCTGACAGAACACAGTGTTATAGAGACATATATAGACCCTGACAGAACACAGTGTTATAGAGACATATATAGACCCCTGACAGAACACAGTGTTATAGAGACATATATAGACCCCTGACAGAACACAGTGTTATAGAGACATAGACCCCTGACAGAACACAGTGTTATAGAGACATATATAGACCCCTGACAGAACACAGTGTTATAGAGACATATATAGACCCCTGACAGAACACAGTGTTATAGAGACATATAGACCCCTGACAGAACACAGTGTTATAGAGACATATATAGACCCCTGACAGAACACAGTGTTATAGAGACATATATAGACCCCTGACAGAACACAGTGTTATAGAGACATATATAGACCCCTGACAGAACACAGTGTTATAGAGACATATATAGACCCCTGACAGAACACAGTGTTATAGAGACATATATAGACCCCTGACAGAACACAGTGTTATAGAGACATATATAGACCCCTGACAGAACACAGTGTTATAGAGACATATATAGACCCCTGACAGAACACAGTGTTATAGAGACATATATAGACCCCTGACAGAACACAGTGTTATAGAGACATATATAGACCCTGACAGAACACAGTGTTATAGAGACATATATAGACCCCTGACAGAACACAGTGTTATAGAGACATATATAGACCCCTGACAGACCCTGACAGAACACAGTGTTATAGAGACATATATAGACCCCTGACAGAACACAGTGTTATAGAGACATATATAGACCCCTGACAGAACACAGTGTTATAGAGACATATATAGACCCCTGACAGAACACAGTGTTATAGAGACATATATAGACCCCTGACAGAACACAGTGTTATAGAGACATATATAGACCCCTGACAGAACACAGTGTTATAGAGACATATATAGACCCCTGACAGAACACAGTGTTATAGAGACATATATAGACCCCTGACAGAACACAGTGTTATAGAGACATATATAGACCCCTGACAGAACACAGTGTTATAGAGACATATATAGACCCCTGACAGAACACAGTGTTATAGAGACATATATAGACCCCTGACAGAACACAGTGTTATAGAGACATATATAGACCCCTGACAGAACACAGTGTTATAGAGACATATATATACCCTGACAGAACACAGTGTTATAGAGACATATATAGACCCCTGACCCACTGACAGAACACAGTGTTATAGAGACATATATAGACCCCTGACAGAACACAGTGTTATAGACATATAGACCCCTGACAGAACACAGTGTTATAGAGACATATATAGACCCCCCTGACAGAACACAGTGTTATAGAGACATATATAGACCCCTGACAGAACACAGTGTTATAGAGACATATATAGACCCCTGACAGAACACAGTGTTATAGAGACATATATAGACCCCTGACAGAACACAGTGTTATAGAGACATATATAGACCCCTGACAGACAGTGTTATAGAGACATATATAGACCCCTGACAGAACACAGTGTTATAGAGACATATATAGACCCCTGACAGAACACAGTGTTATAGAGACATATATAGACCCCTGACAGAACACAGTGTTATAGAGACATATATAGACCCCTGACAGAACACAGTGTTATAGAGACATATATAGACCCTGACAGAACACAGTGTTATAGAGACATATATAGACCCCTGACAGAACACAGTGTTATAGAGACTGACAGAACACAGTGTTATAGAGACATATATAGACCCCTGACAGAACACAGTGTTATATATAGACCCCTGACAGAACACAGTGTTATAGAGACATATATAGACCCACTGACAGAACACAGTGTTATAGAGACATATATAGACCCCTGACAGAACACAGTGTTATAGAGACATATATAGACCCCTGACAGAACACAGTGTTATAGAGACATATATAGACCCCTGACAGAACACAGTGTTATAGAGACATATATAGACCCCTGACCCAGTGTTATAGAGACATATATAGACCCCTGACAGAACACAGTGTTATAGAGACATATATAGACCCCTGACAGAACACAGTGTTATAGAGACATATACCCCTAGACCCTGACAGAACACAGTGTTATAGAGACATATATAGACCCCTGACAGAACACAGTGTTATAGAGACATATATAGACCCCTGACAGAACACAGTGTTATAGAGATATAGACCCCTGACAGAACACAGTGTATATAGAGACCCCTGACAGAACACAGTGTTATAGAGACATATATAGACCCCCTGACAGAACACAGTGTTATAGAGACATATATAGACCCTGACAGAACACAGTGTTATAGAGACATATATAGACCCCTGACAGAACACAGTGTTATAGAGACATATATAGACCCCTGACAGAACACAGTGTTATAGAGACATATATAGACCCTGACAGAACACAGTGTTATAGAGACATATATACCTGACCCCTGACAGAACACAGTGTTATAGAGACATATATAGACCCCCCTGACAGAACACAGTGTTATAGAGACATATATAGACCCCTGACAGAACACAGTGTTATAGAGACATATATAGACCCCTGACAGAACACAGTGTTATAGAGACATATATAGACCCCTGACAGAACACAGTGTTATAGAGACATATATAGACCCCTGACAGAACACAGTGTTATAGAGACATATATAGACCCCTGACAGAACACAGTGTTATAGAGACATATATAGACCCCTGACAGAACACAGTGTTATAGAGACATATATAGACCCCTGACAGAACACAGTGTTATAGAGACATATATAGACCCTGACAGAACACAGTGTTATAGAGACATATATAGACCCCTGACAGAACACAGTGTTATAGAGACATATATAGACCCCTGACAGAACACAGTGTTATAGAGACATATATAGACCCCTGACAGAACACAGTGTTATAGAGACATATATAGACCCCTGACAGAACACAGTGTTATAGAGACATATATAGACCCCTGACAGAACACAGTGTTATAGAGACATATATAGACCCCTGACAGAACACAGTGTTATAGAGACATATATAGACCCCTGACAGAACACAGTGTTATAGAGACATATGACCCCTGACAGAACACATTATAGACCCCTGAGACAGTGTTATATAGACCCCTGACAGAACACAGTGTTATAGAGACATATATAGACCCCTGACAGAACACAGTGTTATAGAGACATATATATAGACCCCTGACAGAACACAGTGTTATAGAGACATATATAGACCCTGACAGAACACAGTGTTATAGAGACATATATAGACCCCTGACAGAACACAGTGACAGAACACAGTGTTATAGAGACATATATAGACCCCTGACAGAACACAGTGTTATAGAGACAGTGTTATAGAGAGACCCCTGACAGAACACAGTGTTAGACCCCTGACAGAACACAGTGTTATAGAGACATATATAGACCCTGACAGACATATATAGACCCCTGACAGAACACAGTGTTATAGAGACATATATAGACCCCTGACAGAACACAGTGTTATAGAGACATATATAGACCCCTGACAGAACACAGTGTTATAGAGACATATATAGACCCCTGACAGAACACAGTGTTATAGAGACATATATAGACCCCTGACAGAACACAGTGTTATAGAGACATATATAGATGACAGACCCATATATAGACCCCTGACAGAACACAGTGTTATAGAGACATATATAGACCCCTGACAGAACACAGTGTTATAGAGACATATATAGACCCCTGACAGAACACAGTGTTATAGAGACATATATAGACCCTGACAGAACACAGTGTTATAGAGACATATATAGACCCCTGACAGAACACAGTGTTATAGAGACATATATAGACCCCTGACAGAACACAGTGTTATAGAGACATATATAGACCCCTGACAGAACACAGTGTTATACCCCTGACAGACATATATAGACCCCTGACAGAACACAGTGTTATAGAGACATATATAGACCCTGACAGAACACAGTGTTATAGAGACATATATAGACCCCTGACAGAACACAGTGTTATAGAGACATATATAGACCCCTGACAGAACACAGTGTTATAGAGACATATATAGACCCCTGACAGAACACAGTGTTATAGAGACATATATAGACCCTGACAGAACCAGTGTTATAGAGACTAGACCCTGACAGAACACAGTGTTATAGAGACATATATAGACCCCTGACAGAACACAGTGTTATAGAGACATATATAGACCCCTGACAGAACACAGTGTTATAGAGACATATATAGACCCTGACAGAACACAGTGTTATAGAGACATATAGACCCCTGACAGAACACAGTGTTATA
Organism: Oncorhynchus nerka; assembly: GCF_034236695.1. Taxonomy (NCBI): domain Eukaryota; kingdom Metazoa; phylum Chordata; class Actinopteri; order Salmoniformes; family Salmonidae; genus Oncorhynchus; species Oncorhynchus nerka. The sequence continues at coordinate 100,136,351 of NC_088405.1, forward strand.
GAGACATATATAGAGACCCCTGACAGAACACAGTGTTATAGAGACATATATAGACCCTGACAGAACACAGTGTTATAGAGACATATATAGACCCCTGACAGAACACAGTGTTATAGAGACATATATAGACCCCTGACAGAACACAGTGTTATAGAGACATATATAGACCCCTGACAGAACACAGTGTTATAGAGACATATATAGACCCCTGACAGAACACAGTGTTATAGAGACATATATAGACCCCTGACAGAACACAGTGTTATAGAGACATATATAGACCCTGACAGAACACAGTGTTATAGAGACATATATAGACCCCTGACAGAACACAGTGTTATAGAGACATATATAGACCCTGACAGAACACAGTGTTATAGAGACATATATAGACCCCTGACAGAACACAGTGTTATAGAGACATATATAGACCCCTGACAGAACACAGTGTTATAGAGACATATATAGACCCCTGACAGAACACAGTGTTATAGAGACATATATAGACCCCCCTGACAGAACACAGTGTTATAGAGACATATATAGACCCCTGACAGAACACAGTGTTATAGAGACATATATAGACCCCTGACAGAACACAGTGTTATAGAGACATATAGACCCCTGACAGAACACAGTGTTATAGAGACATATATAGACCCCTGACAGAACACAGTGTTATAGAGACATATATAGACCCCTGACAGAACACAGTGTTATAGAGACATATATAGACCCCTGACAGAACACAGTGTTATAGAGACATATATAGACCCCTGACAGAACACAGTGTTATAGAGACATATATAGACCCCTGACAGAACACAGTGTTATAGAGACATATATAGACCCCTGACAGAACACAGTGTTATAGACATATATAGACCCCTGACAGAACACAGTGTTATAGAGACATATATAGACCCCTGACAGAACACAGTGTTATAGAGACATATATAGACCCTGACAGAAGAACACAGTGTTATAGAGACATATATAGACCCCTGACAGAACACAGTGTTATAGAGACATATAGACCCCTGACAGAACACAGTGTTATAGAGACATATATAGACCCCTGACAGAACACAGTGTTATAGAGACATATATAGACCCCTGACAGAACACAGTGTTATAGAGACATATATAGACCCCTGACAGAACACAGTGTTATAGAGACATATATAGACCCCTGACAGAACACAGTGTTATAGAGACATATATAGACCCCTGACAGAACACAGTGTTATAGAGACATATAGACCCCTGACAGAACACAGTGTTATAGAGACAGTGTTATATAGACCCCTGACAGAACACAGTGTTATAGAGACATATATAGACCCCTGACCCAGTGTTATAGAGACTGACAGAACACAGTGTTATAGAACATATACAGACCCCTGACAGAACACAGTGTTATAGAGACATATAGACCCCTGACAGAACACAGTGTTATAGAGACATATATAGACCCCTGACAGAACACAGTGTTATAGAGACATATATAGACCCCTGACAGAACACAGTGTTATAGAGACATATATAGACCCCTGACAGAACACAGTGTTATAGAGACATATATAGACCCCTGACAGAACACAGTGTTATAGAGACATATATAGACCCCTGACAGAACACAGTGTTATAGAGACATATATAGACCCCTGACAGAACACAGTGTTATAGAGACATATATAGACCCACTGACAGAACACAGTGTTATAGAGACATATATAGACCCCTGACAGAACACAGTGTTATAGAGACATACAGACCCCTGACAGAACACAGTGTTATAGAGACATATATAGACCCCTGACAGAACACAGTGTTATAGAGACATATATAGACCCCTGACAGAACACAGTGTTATAGAGACATATATAGACCCCTGACAGAACACAGTGTTATTATAGACCCCTGACAGAACACAGTGTTATAGAGACATATATAGACCCCTGACAGAACACAGTGTTATAGAGACATATATAGACCCCTGACCCACTGACAGAACACAGTGTTATAGAGACATATATAGACCCTGACAGAACACAGTGTTATAGAGACATATATAGACCCCTGACAGAACACAGTGTTATAGAGACATATATAGACCCCTGACAGAACACAGTGTTATAGAGACATATATAGACCCCTGACAGAACACAGTGTTATAGAGACATATATAGACCCCTGACAGAACACAGTGTTATAGAGACATATATAGACCCTGACAGAACACAGTGTTATAGAGACATATATAGACCCACTGACAGAACACAGTGTTATAGAGACATATAGACCCCTGACAGACACAGTGTTATAGAGACATATATAGACCCCTGACAGAACACAGTGTTATAGAGACATATATAGACCCTGACAGAACACAGTGTTATAGAGACATATATAGACCCCTGACAGAACACAGTGTTATAGAGACATATATAGACCCCTGACAGAACACAGTGTTATAGAGACATATATAGACCCCTGACAGAACACAGTGTTATAGAGACATATATAGACCCCTGACAGAACACAGTGTTATAGAGACATATATAGACCCCTGACAGAACACAGTGTTATAGAGACATATATAGACCCACTGACAGAACACAGTGTTATAGAGACATATATAGACCCCTGACAGAACACAGTGTTATAGAGACATATATAGACCCCTGACAGAACACAGTGTTATAGAGACATATATAGACCCCTGACAGAACACAGTGTTATAGAGACATATATAGACCCTGACAGAACACAGTGTTATAGAGACATATATAGACCCTGACAGAACACAGTGTTATAGAGACATATAGACCCCTGACAGAACACAGTGTTATAGAGACATATATAGACCCCTGACAGAACACAGTGTTATAGAGACATATATAGACCCCTGACAGAACACAGTGTTATAGAGACATATATAGACCCACTGACAGAACACAGTGTTATAGAGACATATATAGACCCCTGACAGAACACAGTGTTATAGAGACATATATAGACCCCTGACAGAACACAGTGTTATAGAGACATATATAGACCCCTGACAGAACACAGTGTTATAGAGACATATATAGACCCCTGACCCACTGACAGAACACAGTGTTATAGAGACATATATAGACCCTGACAGAACACAGTGTTATAGAGACATATATAGACCCCTGACAGAACACAGTGTTATAGAGACATATATAGACCCCTGACAGAACACAGTGTTATAGAGACATATATAGACCCCTGACCCACTGACAGAACACAGTGTTATAGAGACATATATAGACCCCTGACAGAACACAGTGTTATAGAGACATATATAGACCCCTGACAGAACACAGTGTTATAGAGACATATATAGACCCCTGACAGAACACAGTGTTATAGAGACATATATAGACCCCTGACAGAACACAGTGTTATAGAGACATATAGACCCCTGACAGAACACAGTGTTATAGAGACATATATAGACCCCTGACAGAACACAGTGTTATAGAGACATATATAGACCCTGACAGAACACAGTGTTATAGAGACATATATAGACCCCTGACAGAACACAGTGTTATAGAGACATATATAGAACACAGTGTTATAGAGACCCCTGACAGAACACAGTGTTATAGAGACATATATAGACCCCTGACAGAACACAGTGTTATAGAGAACACACTGACAGAACACAGTGTTATAGAGACATATATAGACCCCTGACAGAACACAGTGTTATAGAGACATATATAGACCCTGACAGAACACAGTGTTATAGAGACATATATAGACCCTGACAGAACACAGTGTTATAGAGACATATATAGACCCCTGACAGAACACAGTGTTATAGAGACATATATAGACCCTGACAGAACACAGTGTTATAGAGACATATATAGACCCCTGACAGAACACAGTGTTATAGAGACATATATAGACCCCTGACAGAACACAGTGTTATAGAGACATATATAGACCCCTGACAGAACACAGTGTTATAGAGACATATATAGACCCCTGACAGAACACAGTGTTATAGAGACATATAGACCCCTGACAGAACACAGTGTTATAGAGACATATAGAGACCCTGACAGAACACAGTGTTATAGAGACATATATAGACCCCTGACAGAACACAGTGTTATAGAGACATATATAGACCCCTGACAGAACACAGTGTTATAGAGACATATATAGACCCCTGACAGAACACAGTGTTATAGAGACATATATAGACCCCTGACAGAACACAGTGTTATAGAGACATATATAGACCCCTGACAGAACACAGTGTTATAGAGACATATATAGACCCCTGACAGAACACAGTGTTATAGAGACATATATAGACCCCTGACAGAACACAGTGTTATAGAGACATATATAGACCCCTGACAGAACACACACAGTGTTATAGAGACATATATAGACCCCTGACAGAACACAGTGTTATAGAGACATATATAGACCCCTGACAGAACACAGTGTTATAGAGACATATATAGACCCCTGACAGAACACAGTGTTATAGAGACATATATAGACCCCTGACAGAACACAGTGTTATAGAGACATATATAGACCCCTGACAGAACACAGTGTTATAGAGACATATATAGACCCTGACAGAACACAGTGTTATAGAGACATATATAGACCCCTGACAGAACACAGTGTTATAGAGACATATATAGACCCTGACCCCTGACAGAACAGTGTTATAGAGACATATATGTTGACAGAACACATAGAGAGATATATATAGACCCCTGACAGAACACAGTGTTATAGAGACATATATAGACCCCTGACAGAACACAGTGTTATAGAGACATATATAGACCCTGACAGAACACAGTGTTATAGAGACATATATAGACCCCTGACAGAACACAGTGTTATAGAGACATATATAGACCCCTGACAGAAACACAGTTATGTTATAGACAGAACACATATATAGACCCCTGACAGAACACAGTGTTATAGAGACATATATAGACCCCTGACAGAACACAGTGTTATAGAGACATATATAGACCCCTGACAGAACACAGTGTTATAGAGACATATATAGACCCCTGACAGAACACAGTGTTATAGAGAGACTGACAGAACACAGTGTTATAGAGACATATATAGACCCTGACAGAACACAGTGTTATAGAGACATATATAGACCCCTGACAGAACACAGTGTTATAGAGACATATATAGACCCCTGACAGAACACAGTGTTATAGAGACATATATAGACCCTGACAGAACACAGTGTTATAGAGACATATATAGACCCCTGACAGAAACAGTGTTATAGAGACATATATAGACCCCTGACAGAACACAGTGTTATAGAGACATATATAGACCCCTGACAGAACACAGTGTTATAGAGACATATATAGACCCCTGACAGAACACAGTGTTATAGACAGACATATATAGACCCCTGACAGAACACAGTGTTATAGAGACATATATAGACCCCTGACAGAACACAGTGTTATAGAGACATATATAGACCCCTGACAGAACACAGTGTTATAGAGACATATATAGACCCTGACCACTGACAGAACATATATAGACCCCTGACAGAACACAGTGTTATAGAGACACATATAGACCCTGACAGAACACAGTGTTATAGAGACATATATAGACCCCTGACAGAACACAGTGTTATAGAGACATATATAGACCCCTGACAGAACACAGTGTTATAGAGACATATATAGACCCCTGACAGAACACAGTGTTATAGAGACATATATAGACCCCTGACAGAACACAGTGTTATAGAGACATATATAGACCCCTGACAGAACACAGTGTTATAGAGACATATATAGACCCCTGACAGAACACAGTGTTATAGAGACATATATAGACCCCTGACAGAACACAGTGTTATAGAGACATATATACCCCTGACAGAACACAGTGTTATGACAGAACACAGAACACAGTGTTATAGAGACATATATAGACCCCTGACAGAACACAGTGTTATAGAGAGACCCCTGACAGAAACACAGTGTTATAGAGACATATATAGACCCCTGACAGAACACAGTGTTATAGAGACATATATAGACCCCCCTGACAGAACACAGTGTTATAGAGACAGTATATAGACCCTGACAGAACACAGTGTTATAGAGACATATATAGACCCCTGACAGAACACAGTGTTATAGAGACATATATAGACCCCTGACAGAACACAGTGTTATAGAGACATATATAGACCCTGACAGAACACAGTGTTATAGAGACATATATAGACCCCTGACAGAACACAGTGTTATAGAGACATATATAGACCCCTGACAGAACACAGTGTTATAGAGACATATATAGACCCTGACAGAACACAGTGTTATAGAGACAGAGACTGACAGTGTTATAGAGACATATATAGACCCCTGACAGAACACAGTGTTATAGAGACATATATAGACCCTGACAGAACACAGTGTTATAGAGACATATATAGACCCCTGACAGAACACAGTGTTATAGAGACATATATAGACCCCTGACAGAACACAGTGTTATAGAGACATATATAGACCCCTGACAGAACACAGTGTTATAGAGACATATATAGACCCCTGACAGAACACAGTGTTATAGAGACATATATAGACCCTGACAGAACTGACAGAACACAGTGTTATAGAGACATATATAGACCCCTGACAGAACACAGTGTTATAGAGACATATATAGACCCCTGACAGAACACAGTGTTATAGAGACATATATAGACCCCTGACAGAACACAGTGTTATAGAGACATATATAGACCCCTGACAGAACACAGTGTTATAGAGACATATATAGACCCCTGACAGAACACAGTAGAGTTATAGAGACATATATAGACCCCTGACATAGACAGAAGAACAGTGTTATAGAGACATATATAGACCCCTGACAGAACACAGTGTTATAGAGACATATATAGACCCCTGACAGAACACAGTGTTATAGAGACATATATAGACCCCCTGACAGAACACAGTGTTATAGAGACATATATAGACCCCTGACAGAACACAGTGTTATAGAGACATATATAGACCCCTGACAGAACACAGTGTTATAGAGACATATATAGACCCCTGACAGAACACAGTGTTATAGAGACATATATAGACCCCTGACAGAACACAGTGTTATAGAGACATATATAGACCCAGAACACTGACAGAACACAGTGTTATAGAGACATATATAGACCCCTGACAGAACACAGTGTTATAGAGACACCCTGACAGAACACAGTGTTATAGAGACATATATAGACCCTGACAGAACACAGAACACAGTGTTATAGAGACATATATAGAGACCCTGACAGAACACAGTGTTATAGAGACATATATAGACCCCTGACAGAACACAGTGTTATAGAGACATATATAGACCCCTGACAGAACACAGTGTTATAGAGACATATATAGACCCCTGACAGAACACAGTGTTATAGAGACATATATAGACCCCTGACAGAACACAGTGTTATAGAGACATATATAGACCCCTGACAGAACACAGTGTTATAGAGACATATATAGACCCCTGACAGAACACAGTGTTATAGAGACATATATAGACCCCTGACAGAACACAGTGTTATAGAGACATATATAGACCCCTGACAGAACACAGTGTTATAGAGACATATATAGACCCCTGACAGAACACAGTGTTATAGAGACATATATAGACCCCTGACAGAACACAGTGTTATAGAGACATATATAGACCCCTGACAGAACACAGTGTTATAGAGACATATATAGACCCCCTGACAGAACACAGTGTTATAGAGACATATATAGACCCCTGACAGAACACAGTGTTATAGAGACATATATAGACCCCTGACAGAACACAGTGTTATAGAGACATATATAGACCCCTGACAGAACACAGTGTTATAGAGACATATATAGACCCCTGACAGAACACAGTGTTATAGAGACATATATAGACCCTGACAGAACACAGTGTTATAGAGACATATATAGACCCACTGACAGAACACAGTGTTATAGAGACATATATAGACCCCTGACAGAACACAGTGTTATAGAGACATATATAGACCCCTGACAGACAGTGTTATAGAGACACTGACAGAACACAGTGTTATAGAGACATATATAGACCCCTGACAGAACACAGTGTTATAGAGACATATATAGACCCCTGACAGAACACAGTGTTATAGAGACATATATAGACCCCTGACAGAACACAGTGTTATAGAGACATATATAGACCCTGACAGAACACAGTGTTATAGAGACATATATAGACCCCTGACAGAACACAGTGTTATAGAGACATATATAGACCCCTGACAGAACACAGTGTTATAGAGACATATATAGACCCCTGACAGAACACAGTGTTATAGAGACATATATAGACCCCTGACAGAACACAGTGTTATAGAGACATATATAGACCCTGACAGAACACAGTGTTATAGAGACATATATAGACCCCTGACAGAACACAGTGTTATAGAGACATATATAGACCCCTGACAGAACACAGTGTTATAGAGACATATATAGACCCCTGACAGAACACAGTGTTATAGAGACATATATAGACCCTGACAGAACACAGTGTTATAGAGACATATATAGACCCCTGACAGAACACAGTGTTATAGAGACATATATAGACCCCCTGACAGAACACAGTGTTATAGAGACATATATAGACCCTGACAGAACACAGTGTTATAGAGACATATATAGACCCTGACAGAACACAGTGTTATAGAGACATATATAGACCCCTGACAGAACACAGTGTTATAGAGACATATATAGACCCCTGACAGAACACAGTGTTATAGAGACATATATAGACCCCTGACAGAACACAGTGTTATAGAGACATATATAGACCCACTGACAGAACACAGTGTTATAGAGACATATATAGACCCCTGACAGAACACAGTGTTATAGAGACATATATAGACCCCTGACAGAACACAGTGTTATAGAGACATATATAGACCCCTGACAGAACACAGTGTTATAGAGACATATATAGACCCTGACAGAACACAGTGTTATAGAGACATATATAGACCCTGACAGAACACAGTGTTATAGAGACATATATAGACCCCTGACAGAACACAGTGTTATAGAGACATATATAGACCCCTGACAGAACACAGTGTTATAGAGACATATATAGACCCCTGACAGAACACAGTGTTATAGAGACATATATAGACCCTGACAGAACACAGTGTTATAGAGACATATATAGACCCCTGACAGAACACAGTGTTATAGAGACATATATAGACCCCTGACAGAACACAGTGTTATAGAGACATATATAGACCCCTGACAGAACACAGTGTTATAGAGACCCCTGACAGAACACAGTGTTATAGAGACATATATAGACCCCTGACAGAACACAGTGTTATAGAGACATATATAGACCCCTGACAGAACACAGTGTTATAGAGACATATATATAGACCCCTGACAGAACACAGTGTTATAGAGACATATATAGACCCCTGACAGAACACAGTGTTATAGAGACATATATAGACCCCTGACAGAACACAGTGTTATAGAGACATATGACAGAACACAGTGTTATAGACCCCTGACAGAACACAGTGTTATAGAGACATATATAGACCCCTGACCCACTGACAGAACACAGTGTTATAGAGACATATATAGACCCACTGACAGAACACAGTGTTATAGAGACATATATAGACCCCTGACAGAACACAGTGTTATAGAGACATATATAGACCCCTGACAGAACACAGTGTTATAGAGACATATATAGACCCTGACAGAACACAGTGTTATAGAGACATATATAGACCCCTGACAGAACACAGTGTTATAGAGACATATATAGACCCCTGACAGAACACAGTGACAGAACACAGTGTTATAGAGACATATATAGACCCCTGACAGAACACAGTGTTATAGAGACATATATAGACCCCTGACAGAACACAGTGTTATAGAGACATATATAGACCCCTGACAGAACACAGTGTTATAGAGACATATATAGACCCTGACAGAACACAGTGTTATAGAGACATATATAGACCCCTGACAGAACACAGTGTTATAGAGACATATATAGACCCCTGACAGAACACAGTGTTATAGAGACATATATAGACCACTGACAGAACACAGTGTTATAGAGACATATATAGACTGACAGAACACCTGACCATATATAGACCCCTGACAGAACACAGTGTTACCCCTGACAGAACACAGAGAGACATATAGACCCCTGACAGAACACAGTGTTATAGAGACATATATAGACCCCTGACAGAACACAGTGTTATAGAGACATATATAGACCCCTGACAGAACACAGTGTTATAGAGACATATATAGACATGACAGAACACAGTGTTATAGAGACAGTGTTATAGACCCTGACCCCTGACAGAACACAGTGTTATAGAGACATATATAGACCCCTGACAGAACACAGTGTTATAGAGACATATATAGACCCCTGACAGAACACAGTGTTATAGAGACATATATAGACCCCTGACAGAACACAGTGTTATAGAGACATATATAGACCCCTGACAGAACACAGTGTTATAGAGACATATATAGACCCCTGACAGAACACAGTGTTATAGAGACATATATAGACCCACCCCTGACAGAACACAGTGTTATAGAGACATATATAGACCCCTGACAGAACACAGTGTTATAGAGACATATATAGACCCCTGACAGAACACAGTGTTATAGAGACATATATAGACCCCTGACAGAACACAGTGTTATAGAGACATATATAGACCCCTGACAGAACACAGTGTTATAGAGACATATATAGACCCCTGACAGAACACAGTGTTATAGAGACATATATAGACCCTGACAGAACACAGTGTTATAGAGACATATATAGACCCCTGACAGAACACAGTGTTATAGAGACATATATAGACCCCTGACCCTATAGAGACCCACTGACAGAACACAGTGTTATAGAGACATATATAGACCCCTGACAGAACACAGTGTTATAGAGACATATATAGACCCCTGACAGAACACCCTGACAGAACACAGTGTTATATATAGAGAACACAGTGTTATAGAGACATATATAGACCCTGACAGAACACAGTGTTATAGAGACATATATAGACCCCTGACAGAACACAGTGTTATATCAAATCAAATCAAATCAAATTTATTTATATAGCCCTTCGTACATCAGCTGATATCTCAAAGTGCTGTACAGAAACCCAGCCTAAAACCCCAAACAGCAAACAATGCAGGTGTAAAAGCACGGTGGCTAGGAAAAACTCCCTAGAAAGGCCAAAACCTAGGAAGAAACCTAGAGAGGAACCAGGCTATGTGGGGTGGCCAGTCCTCTTCTGGCTGTGCCGGGTAGAGATTATAACAGAACATGACCAAGATGTTAAAATGTTCATAAATGACCAGCATGGTCGAATAATAATAAGGCAGAACAGTTGAAACTGGAGCAGCAGCACAGTCAGGTGGACTGGGGACAGCAAGGAGTCATCATGTCAGGTAGTCCTGGGGCACGGTCCTAGGGCTCAGGTCCTCCGAGAGAGAGAGAAAGAAAGAAAGAGAGAATTAGAGAGAGCATATGTGGGGTGGCCAGTCCTCTTCTGGCTGTGCCGGGTGGAGATTATAACAGAACGTGGCCAAGATGTTCAAATGTTCATAAATGACCAGCATGGTTGAATAATAGTAAGGCAGAACAGTTGAAACTGGAGCAGCAGCATGGCCAGGTGGACTGGGGACAGCAAGGAGTCATCATGTCAGGTAGTCCTGGGACATGGTCCTAGGGCCCAGGCCAGTTGAAACTGGAGCAGCAGCATGGCCAGGTGGACTGGGGACAGCAAGGAGTCATCATGTCAGGTAGTCCTGGGGCATGGTCCTAGGGCTCAGGTCCTCCGAGAGAGAGAAAGAAGAGAGAGAAGGAGAGAATTAGAGAACGCACACTTAGATTCACACAGGACACCGAATAGGACAGGAGAAGTACTCCAGATATAACAAACTGACCCTAGCCCCCCAGACACAAACTAATGCAGCATAAATACTGGAGGCTGAGACAGGAGGGGTCAGGAGACACTGTGGCCCCATCCGAGGACACCCCGGACAGGGCCAAACAGGAAGGATATAACCCCACCCACTTTGCCAAAGCACAGCCCCCACACCACTAGAGGGATATCTTCAACCACCAACTTACCATCCTGAGACAAGGCCAGTGTTATAGAGTATAGCCCACAAAGATCTCCGCCACGGCACAACCCAAGGGGGCGCCAACCCAGACAGGCCGACCACAACAGTGAATCAACCCACCCAGGTGACGCACCCCCCCCCAGGGACGGCATGAGAGAGCCCCAGTAAGCCAGTGACTCAGCCCCCGTAACAGGGTAGAGGCAGAGAATCCCAGTGGAAAGAGGGGAATCGGCCAGGCAGAGACAGCAAGGGCGGTTCGTTGCTCCAGAGCCTTTCCGTTCACCTTCCCACTCCTGGGCCAGACTACACTCAATCATATGACCCACTGAAGAGATGAGTCTTCAGTAAAGACTTAAAGGTTGAGACCGAGTTTGCGTCTCTGACATGGGTAGGCAGACCGTTCCATATAGAGACATATATAGACCCCTGAGCCACTGACAGAACACAGTGTTATAGAGACATATATAGACCCTGACAGAACACAGTGTTATAGAGACATATATAGACCCCTGACAGAACACAGTGTTATAGAGACATATATAGACCCCTGACAGAACACAGTGTTATAGAGACATATATAGACCCCTGACAGAACACATTGTTATAGAGACATATAGACCCCTGACAGAACACAGTGTTATAGAGACATATATAGACCCTGACAGAACACAGTGTTATAGAGACATATATAGACCACTGACCCACTGACAGAACACAGTGTTATAGAGACATATATAGACCCTGACAGAACACAGTGTTATAGAGACATATATAGACCCCTGACAGAACACAGTGTTATAGAGACATATATAGACCCCTGACAGAACACAGTGTTATAGAGACATATATAGACCCCTGACAGAACACAGTGTTATAGAGACATATATTTTTTGTGCAAAGCAATGATGACGGCACGTGTTTCCTTGCAGGTAACCATGATTGACAAAGGAAGAACAATGATTCCAAGCACCACCCTCCTTTTGAAGCTTCCAGTCTATTATTCGAACTCAATCAGCATGACAGAGTGATCTCCAGCCTTGTCCTCGTCAACACTCACACCTGTGTTAACGAGAGAATCAATGACATGATGTCAGCTGGTCCTTTTGTGGCAGGGCTGAAATGCAGTGGAAATGTTTTTTCAGGGATTCAGTTCATTTGCATGGTAATGAGGGACTTTGCAATTAATTGCAATTCATCTGATCACTCTTCATAACATTCTGGAGTTTATGCAATTTTCCATCATACAAACTGAGGCAGCAGACTTTGAAAATAATAAATTGTGTCATTCTCAATACTTTTGGCCACGATGTATACAAAAGTATGTGGACACCTCTTCAAATGAGTGGATTTGTCTATGTCAGCTACACCCGTTGCTGACAGGTGTATACAATCGAACACGCAGCCATGCAAGCTCCTCAGACAAACAGACCTAAACCCAATTGACATGTTGTGGCAGGATCTTAAACGAGCCGTTCCTACTCAAAAACCCCCAAATGTTGCTGAGTTAAAAGGGATTTCACCCTGGCTCTGCCACAACATGTAGTCATTATCATATTAACAACGATACGTTTTGATCATAAACATCCAATCCACAAGCTAGAACGAGCACATTTTCATTTCACTGGTAGAATCAGGAAGTTTCGACTTGCTGTGTTTTCGTGTTCTCATAGTGAACCACGTCACTCATAGTGAATGTAGACACCGCCCCTCAGGGCGTGCCAACAAACTTAGATGATGCTATCAGGTGTTGTTTAGTTGTGCTCAGAACTTCTCTCGGTGAGAGATTTTTTTTTTGAAACGTTGTTTTTTCACTAACATTTGTCTGTGTGGTGCTTTGTAAAAGGAAAGGCTCACCCATAATGAATGTTATATCGTTTTGTCCATCTCTGAGTAATGTTCTTTCGATTCCCTGGATCATTTCATGTTTTCATGTGTATTTGAGTTATTGGCCTGGAGGTGTGTTGGGTCATTGACCTGTTGAGAAACAAATGATAGCCAAACCAGATGGGGAGTATATATATATTTATTTAACTAGTCAGTTAAGAACACATTCTTATTTACGGTGACGGACAATTGTGCCAATTGCAGCTGGATACGATAAAGCCTGTAACCAGCCTGGAATCGAACCAGGTACTGCAGTGACACTTCTTGCACTGTGATGCAGTGTCAGACCACTGAGCCACTCAGAATCCCTATGTATACAATGGAACAAAATGTGGAAAAAGTCAAGGGTCTGAATACTTTCCACTATAAAAATATACATTATATATATATATATATAATGTCCATCTTAATCTTTTATTTTTATTGGGCAGTCTGAGATATGGCTTTTTCTTTGCAACCCTGCCTAGAAGGGTGGTTGAATTAGTAGGGATGAATAGTGTCTCGTAGGGTGGTTGAATTAGTAGGGATGAATAGTGTCTCGTAGGGTGGTTGAATTAGTAGGGATGAATAGTGCTGTGTCACGATGTTGCCCTTTGGGCTGTATATTGTGCCCCCCCCCTCTCACTCTCTCTCCCACCACATGTTTTATGCCTTTGTGACAGTTCATAAAATCCTGGCAGAGAATCCCCCTCTCTCACTAGACCCCCCCTCTCTCACTAGACTCTCCCCTCTCTCATTAGACTCTCCCCCTCTCTCACTAGACTCTCTCCCCCTCTCTCACTAGACTCCCCCCCTCTCTCACTAGACTCTCCCCCTCTCTCACTAGACTCTCTCCCCTCTCTCACTAGACTCTCTCCCCTCTCTCACTAGATTCTCTCCCCCCCTCTCTCACTAGACTCTCTCCCCCTCTCTCACTAGACTCTCTCCCCCTCTCTCACTAGACTCTCTCCCCCTCTCACTAAACTCTCTCCCCCTCTCTCACTAGACTCTCTCCCCCTCTCTCACTAGACTCTCTCCCCTCTCTCACTAGATTCTCTCCCCCCTCTCACTAGACTCCCCCCTCTCTCACTAGACTCTCTCCCCTCTCTCACTAGATTCTCTCCCCCTCTCTCATTAGACTCTCCCCCTCTCTCACTAGACTCTCTCCCCCTCTCTCACTAGACTCTCTCCCCCTCTCTCACTAGACTCTCTCCCCCCTCTCTCACTAGACTCTCTCCCCCTGGTCATGCAGAAAGAGAAGGGAAATAAACCTATGGAACAAAGTGCTTTGTTTTGTTCAATTCCTATTCCCCAAAATGAGAGGATTAAACAATATTTCTAATTTTGAGAACGTGGGAATGTGGGAATGTGGGAATGTGGGAATGTGAGAATGTGGGAATGTGAGAATGTGGGAATGTGAGAATGTGGGAATGTGGGAATGTGGGAATGTGAGAATGTGGGAATGTGAGAATGTGGGAATGTGAGAATGTGGGAATGTGGGAATGTGAGAATGTGAGAATGTGAGAATGTGGGAATGTGAGAATGTGGGAATGTGAGAATGTGGGAATGTGAGAATGTGGGAATGTGGGAATGTGAGAATGTGGGAATGTGAGAATGTGGGAATGTGGGAATGTGAGAATGTGGGAATGTGAGAATGTGGGAATGTGAGAATGTGGGAATGTGGGAATGTGGGAATGTGGGAATGTGGGAATGTGAGAATGTGGGAATGTGAGAATGTGAAAATGTGGGAATGTGGGAATGTGGGAATGTGAAAATGTGGGAATGTGGGAATGTGAGAATGTGGGAATGTGGGAATGTGGGAATGTGAAAATGTGAGAATGTGGGAATGTGGGAATGTGAGAATGTGGGAATGTGGGAATGGTCCGTGGGTATTTAAAGAGCAGTCCCGTCGAAGGTGTTTCATTTTGTGACATCAGGAAGTGTACATTTCTCAGTTATTAGTTTCTGCCTGAATGTTGTGTAAAATATATGATTGATTATGAAACTATTTGTGAGAAGATGTAATGTTATGTTGGCCTTCTAAACCAGATACTTGTTTAGTGTCACGAACCGACTCAAAGCCCGTAACAAAAGGGAGACAACGTGGAGATAAGGAGAAACAAAATATATATATATTAAATAAGTAACTAAGTACAATATACAATGGTGTGTGTAATCCGTAATCAGTAGTGTAAGTGAGTGTTATGAATGTGATAATGCAGGGTGTTGAAAGGTGCCAAAGCAAACAACCAAAAGGCCACCAAGATACACAACAAAATCTATAAAGGTGTCTGCATGGAGAGTCTCCTCCATGAATGGGGAAGTGGTGTATTTATCCTGGGAGACACCGGGCCCGGGTGTGTCTGCATGGAGAGAGTCTCCTCCATGAATGGGGAAGTGGTGTATTTATCCTGGGAGACACCGGGCCCGGGTGTGTCTGCATGGAGAGAGTCTCCTCCATGAATGGGGAAGTGGTGTATTTATCCTGGGAGACACCGGGCCCAGGTGTGTCTGCATGGAGAGAGTCTCCTCCATGAATGGGGAAGAGGTCTATTTATCCTGGGAGACACCGGGCCCAGGTGTGTCTGCATGGAGAGAGTCTCCTCCATGAATGGGGAAGAGGTCTATTTATCCTGGGAGACACCGGGCCCAGGTGTGTCTGCATGGAGAGAGTTTCCTCCATGAATGGGGAAGTGGTGTATTTATCCTGGGAGACACCGGGCCCAGGTGTGTCTGCGTGGAGAGAGTCTCCTCCATGAATGGGGAAGAGGTCTATTTATCCTGGGAGACACCGGGCCCAGGTGTTCTGCATGGAGAGAGTCTCCTCCATGAATGGGGAAGTGGTGTATTTATCCTGGGACACACCTGGCCCAGGTGTTCCCCATGTAGCTGACGACCCTGCCAACTCCGCCCACCGGCATCCTAATAAGGAAACAAGAACAAAGAGAGAATAAGGCAGACAGAGTGGGAGGGTCGTCACATTAGTTATAACGTTTTAACTAGTCAGTGTCACGCCCTGACCTTAGAGAGCTTTTTATGTCTCTATTTTGGTTTGGTCAGGGTGTGACTAGGGTGGGCATTCTATCTTATTTTTTCTATGTTTTTTGTATTTCTTTGTTTTTGGCCGGGTATGGTTCTCAATCAGGGACAGCTGTCTATCGTTGTCTCTGATTGGGAACCATACTTAGGTAGCTTTTTCCCACTATGGGTTTAGTGGGTAGTTATTTTCTGTTTAGTGTTTTCTGCACCTGACAGGACTGTTTCGGTTATTCATTTTGTTATTTTTGTTTAGTGTTCAGTTTAAATAAAAAGTCATGAACACTTACCACGCTGCGCTTTGGTGTGATTCCTCTTCTTCAGACGACGACTCACGTTACAGTGGCCACACCCCCGTGAGCCCAGACATTACATCAGGTGTCATAGAACCGCCCCTTTTTCCAAGGTGTATAAAACCCTCTTCCTACAGAATATACATTAAGTCAGAGAACGCCGGCACAGAGTCCCCACATTGGAGTGGCTACAATTCTATAGGCCACGGAGACCATACAGCTGTAGTTTGGCTACACGTCTGGAAATGGTTCAACTCTGACACTATCGATTACTACAGAACAAGAGTAAATCTTAGACGTAGAATTACTAAGTCTGCAGCTAGAAATTACGTAAGTCGAGTACGAGAATACCGACAACCGCCAAAGCATCTATTGGAAGAACGCGGTACGCCTGACGTATCCATGACAACAGACACTATCCAGAGCCGCAGAGAAAGTTACCAATCACTAAGGACATTGTGATTTCTGGGGAAGTAAAAAAATTCTCTGATGAAGTGACACTCCAAGCAGACGGACCGGCGATTCCAACAGAGAAGACAACAACGACTTAAGGGCGTAAACATATATAATAAATAATCATAAATAAATAAAATGTATATATACATTGCAATTGTTCTCGAATATTCATGTGCAAAGGATTAGCATTTCAATAAATATAATCAAACTGTGTGTAGTGAATCCATTTAGTCTTTCCTGCTCTTTCTCAGTCCCCACCTCTTTCCTTTGTCTACCAAGCTGCCATATCGGCTTCGTCCGCTAGGGACTTCATGTTTACATGATCAGTTTAATCACGTAATAGTTCAACCTAGAGAACTGATTTGATGTAAATATGTATTCACATTTAATGATAGTCCAGACACGACAGCTGGTACCTCGTAGGGTGGTTGAATTAGTAGTGATGAATAGTGTCTAGTAGGGTGGTTGAATTAGTAGGGATGAATAGTGTCTAGTAGGGTGGTTGAATTAGTAGGGATGAATAGTGTCTAGTAGGGTGGTTGAATTAGTAGGGATGAATAGTGTCTCGTAGGGTGGTTGAATTAGTAGGGATGAATAGTGTCTCGTAGGGTGGTTGAATTAGTAGGGATGAATAGTGTCTCGTAGGGTGGTTGAATTAGTAGGGATGAATAGTGTCTCGTAGGGTGGTTGAATTAGTAGTGATGAATAGTGTCTCGTAGGGTGATTGAATTAGTAGGGATGAATAGTGTCTAGTAGGGTGGTTGAATTAGTAGGGTTGAATAGTGTCTAGTAGGGTGGTTGAATTAGTAGGGATGAATAGTATCTCGTAGGGTGGTTGAATTAGTAGGGATGAATAGTGTCTCGTAGGGTGGTTGAATTAGTAGGGATGAATAGTGTCTAGTAGGGTGGTTGAATTAGTAGGGATGAATAGTGTCTAGTAGGGTGGTTGAATTAGTAGGGATGAATAGTGTCTAGTAGGGTGGTTGAATTAGTAGGGATGAATAGTGTCTAGTAGGGTGGTTGAATTAGTAGGGATGAATAGTGTCTCGTTGGGTGGTTGAATTAGTAGGGATGAATAGTGTCTCGTAGGGTGGTTGAATTAGTAGGGATGAATAGTGTCTAGTAGGGTGGTTGAATTAGTAGGGATGAATAGTGTCTCGTAGGGTGGTTGAATTAGTAGGGATGAATAGTGTCTCGTAGGGTGGTTGAATTAGTAGGGATGAATAGTGTCTCGTAGGGTGGTTGAATTAGTAGGGATGAATAGTGTCTCGTAGGGTGGTTGAATTAGTAGGGATGAATAGTGTCTCGTAGGGTGGTTGAATTAGTAGTGATGAATAGTGTCTCGTAGGGTGATTGAATTAGTAGGGATGAATAGTGTCTAGTAGGGTGGTTGAATTAGTAGGGTTGAATAGTGTCTAGTAGGGTGGTTGAATTAGTAGGGATGAATAGTATCTCGTAGGGTGGTTGAATTAGTAGGGATGAATAGTGTCTCGTAGGGTGGTTGAATTAGTAGGGATGAATAGTGTCTAGTAGGGTGGTTGAATTAGTAGGGATGAATAGTGTCTAGTAGGGTGGTTGAATTAGTAGGGATGAATAGTGTCTAGTAGGGTGGTTGAATTAGTAGGGATGAATAGTGTCTAGTAGGGTGGTTGAATTAGTAGGGATGAATAGTGTCTCGTTGGGTGGTTGAATTAGTAGGGATGAATAGTGTCTCGTAGGGTGGTTGAATTAGTAGGGATGAATAGTGTCTAGTAGGGTGGTTGAATTAGTAGGGATGAATAGTGTCTCGTAGGGTGGTTGAATTAGTAGGGATGAATAGTGTCTAGTAGGGTGGTTGAATTAGTAGGGATGAATAGTGTCTAGTAGGGTGGTTGAATTAGTAGGGATGAATAGTGTCTCGTAGGGTGGTTGAATTAGTAGGGATGAATAGTGTCTCGTAGGGTGGTTGAATTAGTAGGGATGAATAGTGTCTCGTAGGGTGGTTGAATTAGTAGGGATGAATAGTGTCTCGTAGGGTGGTTGAATTAGTAGGGATGAATAGTGTCTAGTAGGGTGGTTGAATTAGTAGGGATGAATAGTGTCTAGTAGGGTGGTTGAATTAGTAGGGATGAATAGTGTCTCGTAGGGTGGTTGAATTAGTAGGGATGAATAGTGTCTCGTAGGGTGGTTGAATTAGTAGGGATGAATAGTGTCTCGTAGGGTGGTTGAATTAGTAGGGATGAATAGTGTCTCGTAGGGTGGTTGAATTAGTAGGGATGAATAGTGTCTCGTAGGGTGGTTGAATTAGTAGGGATGAATAGTGTCTCGTAGGGTGGTTGAATTAGTAGGGATGAATAGTATCTCGTAGGGTGGTTGAATTAGTAGGGATGAATAGTGTCTCGTAGGGTGGTTGAATTAGTAGGGATGAATAGTGTCTAGTAGGGTGGTTGAATTAGTAGGGATGAATAGTGTCTCGTATAAATGACAAATACATTTAGTTTTGTTCTCCAACGGCCCTTAAATTGACTGGAATTTAATACCGTCCTTTGTAATGATAACTATTGCTGTTTAACGACTCTTTATTAAAACAGATGAATACATGTTTACTATCCTTTGAAGACTCGTAAGTGTCTCCATGTGTATATTGTCATACACATCTGGTACGCCCACTCAATCAGGAAAAAACTAGACGGTTCTCTCTGCTACCACACGGCAAGCGGTACCGGAACGCCAAGTCCATGTCCAAAAGACTCCTAAACAGCTTCTACCCCCAAGCCATCAGACTGCTGAACAATTAATCAAATGGCCACTGGGAATATTTACATTTACCCCCTCCCTTTGTTTTAACACTGCTGCTACTGTGATTTTCATCATGGGTGCACTTCAAATATGACAGACAAAGTGAGGGGGAAAGATCCGGAGGATCACATTGTGGGATTTTTAGTGAGTTTGTTTGCAAATTATGGTGGAAAATAAGTATTTGGTCAAATTATTGTAAAGTGGCTGTTCCACTGGATGTCATAAGGTGAAAGCACCAATTTGTAAGTCGCTCTGGATAAGAGCGTCTGCTAAATGACTTAAATGTAAATGTAAATACATGTACAAATGACCTAAACTAACCTGTACCCCTGCACATTGACTCAGTACCGGTTCCCCCTGTATATTGCCTCATTATTGTTATTTTATTGTGTTGCTTTGACATTATTTTTTACCTTAGTTTATTGAGTAAATATTTTCTGAACTCTACTTTCTTTTAAAACTGCATTGTTAGTATTTAACGATAAGGTTGTTTTTGGCGCATGTGACAAATAAAATGTCATTTCATTTGAAAAGATAAAGGTGTTCTGTCCCGAAGTTTGTTACTGCGAACGAAAAATTACATTCGGACCTTCTCCACTTAGGAACTGTGTTTGACTGAACCGTCCCAAATAGTGCTCCTGCTATACGGTTTCCACTAGATAACACAGCAACAAAGTCTGTATCAGCTTTATTGTAACAATCTATGAAAACAAGTTAGCGTTAGAAAACAGGTTAGCGGTGTGATTAAGGTTAGGTTTGAGGTTAGGGTTAAGGTTAGGTTTAAAATTAGATTTGATTATTTAGAGACGTTTTAGCCATTATTATGACTTTGTGGCTGTGTTAACTAGTGACCACACTGTTATACAGCATGGGACGATGTATGACAGTTGGGACACAATCTACCCACCTCTCATCTCTCTCCCCCTCTGGGCATCTCTCTCCCCCTCTGGGCATCTCTCTCCCCCTCTGGGCATCTCTCTCCCCCTCTCATCTCTCTCCCCCTCTCATCTCTCTCCCCCTCTGGGCATCTCTCTCCCCCTCTCATCTCTCTCCCCCTCTCATCTCTCTCCCCTCTGGGCATCTCTCTCCCCCTCTGGGCATCTCTCTCCCCTCTCATCTCTCTCCCCTCTCATCTCTCTCCCCCTCTGGGCATCTCTCTCCCCCTCTGGGCATCTCTCTCCCCCTCTGGGCATCTCTCTCCCCCTCTGGGCATCTCTCTCCCCTCTGGGCATCTCTCTCCCCTCTCATCTCTCTCCCCCTCTGGGCATCTCTCTCCCCCTCTCATCTCTCTCCCCCTCTGGGCATCTCTCTCCCCTCTGGGCATCTCTCTCCCCCTCTCATCTCTCTCCCCTCTCATCTCTCTCCCCCTCTGGGCATCTCTCTCCCCCTCTGGGCATCTCTCTCCCCCTCTCATCTCTCTCCCCTCTCATCTCTCTCCCCTCTGGGCATCTCTTCCCCCTCTGGGCATCTCTCTCCCCCTCTCATCTCTCTCCCCTCTCATCTCTCTCCCCCTCTGGGCATCTCTCTCCCCTCTCATCTCTCTCCCCTCTCATCTCTCTCCCCTCTGGGCATCTCTCTCCCCCTCTCATCTCTCTCCCCCTCTGGGCATCTCTCTCTCCCCTCTGGGCATCTCTCTCCCCTCTCATCTCTCTCCCCCTCTGGGCATCTCTCTCCCCCTCTGGGCATCTCTCTCCCCCTCTGGGCATCTCTCTCCCCTCTCATCTCTCTCCCCCTCTCATCTGGGCATCTCTCTCCCCCTCTGGGCATCTCTCTCCCCTCTGGGCATCTCTCTCCCCTCTGGGCATCTCTCTCCCCCTCTGGGCATCTCTCTCCCCCTCTGGGTCTCTCCCCCTCTGGGCATCTCTCTCCCCCTCTCATCTCTCTCCCCCTCTGGGCATCTCTCTCCCCCTCTGGGCATCTCTCTCCCCCTCTGGGCATCTCTCTCCCCCTCTGGGCACAGAGGTCAGATGAATATCGAGTTTGGATTCACATGTGGTTGAGTTGACAACTAACGTGAATTCAACCTAAAATGTGCGGTGACCTGTGTTGTTTTACAGGGTCAGCCAGAGTAGTACTACACCCCTGGAGTAAATTAGGGTTAAGTATCCTGCTCAAGGACACATCGACAGATTTTTCACCTTGTCAGCACAGGAACCAGCAGCCTTTTGATTACCGGCCCCGACACGTTAACCACTAGGATACCTGCCGCCCTTCTATGAATTGGCTCACATCGCACGCACAGACAGACAGACAGGCAGGCAGACAGGCAGACAGACAGACAGACAGACAGACAGGCAGGCAGGCAGGCAGGCAGGCAGACAGACAGACAGACAGGCAGGCAGGCAGACAGACAGACAGACAGGCAGACAGGCAGGCAGACAGGCAGGCAGGCAGGCAGGCAGGCAGACAGACAGACAGACAGACCCGACTCTGTGTGAGGGGTAGCTAGCTACATCAGTCCTCTCTCCTTTCATCAGCCTTCTTAGTCTGTACAGGTTCCAGCGAGGGTGACGTCATCCTCTCCACTGACACACAAATCACAGTATCGTCATTAATCACTTCTTCACGTCCATAGATATGTGGATCCACCGACTGGCCAAGATCTAACTGACATCTGAGACAACACGTTCTGCTGTAAACACCTGGAGATGTGGAATCTCAGCACGTGTCTCTGTTAGAATGAAGCGTTGGACACACAGGACTCAACAAGCACAACTTCAGAATCGGCAAATCTGGTGAAGTGGAAATATTAAAATCAGGGGTGGTTGAATTAGTAGGGATGAATAGTGTCTCGTAGGGTGGTTGAATTAGTAGGGATGAATAGTGTCTCGTAGGGTGGTTGAATTAGTAGGGTTGAATAGTGTCTAGTAGGGTGGTTGAATTAGTAGGGATGAATAGTATCTAGTAGGGTGGTTGAATTAGTAGGGATGAATAGTGTCCAGTAGGGTGGTTGAATTAGTAGGGATGAATAGTGTCTCGTAGGGTGGTTGAATTAGTAGGGATGAATAGTGTCACGTAGGGTGGTTGAATTAGTAGGGATGAATAGTGTCTAGTAGGGTGGTTGAATTAGTAGGGATGAATAGTGTCCAGTAGGGTGGTTGAATTAGTAGGGATGAATAGTGTCTAGTAGGGTGGTTGAATTAGTAGGGATGAATAGTATCTCGTAGGGTGGTTGAATTAGTAGGGATGAATAGTGTCTCGTAGGGTGGTTGAATTAGTAGGGATGAATAGTGTCTAGTAGGGTGGTTGAATTAGTAGGGATGAATAGTATCTCGTAGGGTGGTTGAATTAGTAGGGATGAATAGTGTCTCGTAGGGTGGTTGAATTAGTAGGGATGAATAGTGTCTCGTAGGGTGGTTGAATTAGTAGGGATGAATAGTGTCTAGTAGGGTGGTTGAATTAGTAGGGATGAATAGTGTCTCGTAGGGTGGTTGAATTAGTAGGGATGAATAGTGTCTCGTAGGGTGGTTGAATTAGTAGGGATGAATAGTGTCTAGTAGGGTGGTTGAATTAGTAGGGATGAATAGTGTCTAGTAGGGTGGTTGAATTAGTAGGGATGAATAGTGTCTCGTAGGGTGGTTGAATTAGTAGGGATGAATTGTGTCTAGTAGGGTGGTTGAATTAGTAGGGATGAATAGTGTCTCGTAGGGTGGTTGAATTAGTAGGGATGAATAGTGTCTCATAGGGTGGTTGAATTAGTAGGGATGAATAGTGTCTCGTAGGGTGGTTGAATTAGTAGTGATGAATAGTGTCTAGTAGGGTGGTTGAATTAGTAGGGATGAATAGTATCTCGTAGGGTGGTTGAATTAGTAGGGATGAATAGTATCTCGTAGGGTGGTTGAATTAGTAGGGATGAATAGTGTCTCGTAGGGTGGTTGAATTAGTAGGGATGAATAGTGTCTAGTAGGGTGGTTGAATTAGTAGGGATGAATAGTGTCTCGTAGGGTGGTTGAATTAGTAGGGATGAATAGTGTCTCGTAGGGTGGTTGAATTAGTAGGGATGAATAGTATCTGGTTGAATTAGTAGGGGTGGTTGTAGGGTGGTTGAATTAGTAGGGATGAATAGTGTCAGTAGGGTGGTTGAATTAGTAGGGATGAATAGTGTCTCGTAGGGTGGTTGAATTAGTAGGGATGAATAGTGTCTAGTAGGGTGGTTGAATTAGTAGGGATGAATAGTGTCTCGTAGGGTGGTTGAATTAGTAGGGATGAATAGGGTGGTTGAATTAGTAGGGATGAATAGTGTCTAGTAGGGTGGTTGAATTAGTAGGGATGAATAGTGTCTCGTATAAATGACAAATACATTTAGTTTTGTTCTCCAACGGCCCTTAAATTGACTGGTATTTAATACCGTCCTTTGTAATGATAACTATTGCTGTTTAACGACTCTTTATTAAAACAGATGAATACATGTTTACTATCCTTTGAAGACTCGTAAGTGTCTCCATGTGTATATTGTCATACACATCTGGTACGCCCACTCAATCAGGAAAGAAATATAACAATCCAATACAAACACATGGTGGAGGAGGATACAACATACAGGTTTGAATCAGACCTGTGGTTATAGGGTCAACAAATTAAATGCTGAGCAAACGGACCTGAAACGTTTTTTTACACAAATGTTCAGACTCTGATTGGTTGACACGGAAGTCAGAGTTAATGTCTTGAATGTGTGCCGATCTCAATGATTTGATGATTTTATGTCAAAATGGTCAATCTGGGATTGGGTACATGCATTTTAAAACCGTTTAAAATTGTGATTTAATGATCTGTTAACAATGTGATTCTGTTTGTAATTTGAAGGTTTTTAAATTTAACTAGGTAAGTCAGTTAAGAGCAAATTCTTGTTTACAATGATGGCCCACCCCGGCTAAACCCGGCTAAACCCGGCTAAACCCGACTAGACACTGGGCCAATTGTACACCGCCCTACGGGACTACCAGTCACAGCCGGTTGTGATACAGCCTGGAATCGAACCAGGGGTCTGTAGTGACGCCTCTAGCACTGAGATGCAGTATCTTAGACCGCTGTGATACAGTCTGGAATCTAACCAGGGTCTGTAGTGACGCCTCTAACTTCCGGGTTGGAGCGAGCCGGTCGCATCCGCGCTTCGGTCTGCAGGTTGTATAACTTTTTCATTACATTTCATTACATTTCATTATAGTACAACGGTCTGATTTGTCTAATCTTAGCAATTTCTTCTTAGCTAGCTACATAGTCGTCGTTGTATCAAAGATAATTGCGTAATTATCGTATTTCGTCATCTCCTATCTGCCCAACACGTTCACCGTCTACCGTAGCACTGTAGTAACTATCACACTCAACTGAACGACTTGATTAGTGTAGTGTTAGCTAGCTACATAGTTGTCTTTGCTGTCTTCGTATCCAAGATAATTGTGTAGTTAGAGTGTGTAGTCTTAGAGTGATTATCTTAATTTACCGAGGTTAGCTAGCCAGCTATTTTGTCGTCCTTAACGTAGGAGACACTCCTAGCTAGCCAATAGCCAGCCAACGTCTACTGAATAGAACTTTCGCATTCCGGTCGCATTCCGCTTCGCTCCACAGGTAGTAACCAACACTGCTAGCTAGCCAGCTAGCCCCCGAAAAGCAGCATTGTAGAAACTTCACACTCAACGGAACGACTTGATTAGGGTAGTGTCAACAACGCAGCTAGCCTACCTCAGCAGTACTGTATCATTTTAATCATTTTAGTCAATTAGATTCTTGCTACGTAAGCTTAACTTTCTGAACATTCATTGTCATTCCAATCTCCTCTGCATTAGCGTAGCCTCTTCTCTAGCCTGTCAACTATGTGTCTGTCTATCCCTGTTCTCTCCTCTCTGCACAGACCATACAAACGCTCCACACCGCATGGCCGCGGCCACCCTAATCTGGTGGTCCCAGCGCGCACGACCCACGTGGAGTTCCAGGTCTCCGGTAGCCTCTGGAACTGCCGATCTGCGGCCAACAAGGCAGAGTTCATCTCAGCCTATGCCTCCCTCCAGTCCCTCGACTTCTTGGCTCTGACGGAAACATGGATCACCACAGACAACACCGCTACTCCTACTGCTCTCTCTTCGTCCGCCCACGTGCTCTCGCACACCCCGAGAGCTTCTGGTCAGCGGGGTGGTGGCACCGGGATCCTCATCTCTCCCAAGTGGTCATTCTCTCTTTCTCCCCTTACCCATCTGTCTATCGCCTCCTTTGAATTCCATGCTGTCACAGTTACCAGCCCTTTCAAGCTTAACATCCTTATCATTTATCGCCCTCCAGGTTCCTCGGAGAGTTCATCAATGAGCTTGATGCCTTGATAAGCTCCTTTCCTGAGGACGGCTCACCTCTCACAGTTCTGGGCGACTTTAACCTCCCCACGTCTACCTTTGACTCATTCCTCTCTGCCTCCTTCTTTCCACTCCTCTCCTCTTTTGACCTCACCCTCTCACCTTCCCCCTACTCACAAGGCAGGCAATACGCTCGACCTCATCTTTACTAGATGCTGTTCCTCCACTAACCTCATTGCAACTCCCTCCAAGTCTCCGACCACTACCTTGTATCCTTTTCCCTCTCGCTCTCATCCAACACTTCCCACACTGCCCCTACTCGGATGGTATCGCGCTGTCCCAACCTTCGCTCTCTCTCCCCCGCTACTCTCTCCTCTTCCATCCTATCATCTCTTCCCTCTGCTCAAACCTTCTCCAACCTATCTCCTGATTCTGCCTCCTCAACCCTCCTCTCCTCCCTTTCTGCATCCTTTGACTCTCTATGTCCCCTATCCTCCAGGCCGGCTCGGTCCTCCCCTCCCGCTCCGTGGCTCGACGACTCATTGCGAGCTCACAGAACAGGGCTCCGGGCAGCCGAGCGGAAATGGAGGAAAACTCGCCTCCCTGCGGACCTGGCATCCTTTCACTCCCTCCTCTCTACATTTTCCTCCTCTGTCTCTGCTGCTAAAGCCACTTTCTACCACTCTAAATTCCAAGCATCTGCCTCTAACCCTAGGAAGCTCTTTGCCACCTTCTCCTCCCTCTTGAATCCTCCTCCCCCCCCCCCTCCTCCCTCTCTGCAGATGACTTCGTCAACCATTTTGAAAAGAAGGTCGACGACATCCGATCCTCGTTTGCTAAGTCAAACGGCACCGCTGGTTCTGCTCACACTGCCCTACCCTGTGCTCTGACCTCTTTCTCCCCTCTCTCTCCAGATGACATCTCGCGTCTTGTGACGGCCGGCCGCCCAACAACCTGCCCGCTTGACCCTATCCCCTCCTCTCTTCTCCAGACCATCTCCGGTGACCTTCTCCCTTACCTCACCTCGCTCATCAACTCATCCCTGACCGCTGGCTACGTCCCTCCCGTCTTCAAGAGAGCGAGAGTTGCACCCCTTCTGAAAAAACCTACACTCGATCCCTCCGATGTCAACAACTACAGACCAGTATCCCTTCTTTCTTTTCTCTCCAAAACTCTTGAACGTGCCGTCCTTGGCCAGCTCTCCCGCTATCTCTCTCAGAATGACCTTCTTGATCCAAATCAGTCAGGTTTCAAGACTAGTCATTCAACTGAGACTGCTCTTCTCTGTATCACGGAGGCGCTCCGCATTGCTAAAGCTAACTCTCTCTCCTCTGCTCTCATCCTTCTAGACCTATCGGCTGCCTTCGATACTGTGAACCATCAGATCTTCCTCTCCACCCTCTCCGAGTTGGGCATCTCCGGCGCGGCCCACGCTTGGATTGCGTCCTACCTGACAGGTCGCTCCTACCAGGTGGCGTGGCGAGAATCCGTCTCCTCACCACGTGCTCTCACCACTGGTGTCCCCCAGGGCTCTGTTCTAGGCCCTCTCCTATTCTCGCTATACACCAAGTCACTTGGCTCTGTCATAACCTCACATGGTCTCTCCTATCATTGCTATGCAGACGACACACAATTAATCTTCTCCTTTCCCCCTTCTGACGACCAGGTGGCGAATCGCATCTCTGCATGTCTGGCAGACATATCAGTGTGGATGACGGATCATCACCTCAAGCTGAACCTCGGCAAGACGGAGCTGCTCTTCCTCCCGGGGAAGGACTGCCCGTTCCATGATCTCGCCATCACGGTTGACAACTCCATTGTGTCCTCGTCCCAGAGCGCTAAGAACCTTGGCGTGATCCTGGACAACACCCTGTCGTTCTCAAATAACATCAAGGCGGTGGCCCGTTCCTGTAGGTTCATGCTCTACAACATCCGCAGAGTACGACCCTGCCTCACACAGGAAGCGGCGCAGGTCCTAATCCAGGCACTTGTCATCTCCCGTCTGGATTACTGCAACTCGCTGTTGGCTGGGATCCCTGCCTGTGCCATTAAACCCCTACAACTCATCCAGAACGCCGCAGCCCGTCTGGTGTTCAACCTTCCCAAGTTCTCTCACGTCACCCCGCTCCTCCGCTCTCTCCACTGGCTTCCAGTTGAAGCTCGCATCCGCTACAAGACCATGGTGCTTGCCTACGGAGCTGTGAGGGGAACGGCACCTCAGTACCTCCAGGCTCTGATCAGGCCCTACACCCAAACAAGGGCACTGCGTTCATCCACCTCTGGCCTGCTCGCCTCCCTACCACTGAGGAAGAACAGTTCCCGCTCAGCCCAGTCAAAACTGTTCGCTGCTCTGGCCCCCCAATGGTGGAACAAACTCCCTCACGACGCCAGGACAGCGGAGTCAATCACCACCTTCCGGAGACACCTGAAACCCCACCTCTTTAAGGAATACCTAGGATAGGATAAAGTAATCCTTCTCACCCCCCCTTAAAAGACCTAGATGCACTATTGTAAAGTGTCTGTTCCACTGGATGTCATAAGGTGAAAGCACCAATTTGTAAGTCGCTCTGGATAAGAGCGTCTGCTAAATGACTTAAATGTAAATGTAATGTACTGAGGTGCAGTGCCTTAGACCGCTGTGATACAGTCTGGAATCTAACCAGGGTCTGTAGTGACGCCTCTAGCGCTGAGGTGCAGTGCCTTAGACTGCTGTGATACAGCCTGGAATCTAACCAGGGTCTGTAGTGACGCCTCTAGCGCTGAGGTGCAGTGCCTTAGACCGCTGTGATACAGCCTGGAATCTAACCAGGGTCTGTAGTGACGCCTCTAGCGCTGAGGTGCAGTGCCTTAGACCGCTGTGATACAGTCTGGAATCTAACCAGGGTCTGTAGTGACGCCTCTAGCGCTGAGATGCAGTGCCTTACACCGCTGTGATACAGTCTGGAATCTAACCAGGGTCTGTAGTGACGCCTCTAGCGCTGAGGTGCAGTGCCTTAGACCGCTGTGATACAGCCTGGAATCTAACCAGGGTCTGTAGTGACGCCTACAGTCTGGAATCTAACCAGGGTCTAGCGCTGAGGTGCAGTGCCTTAGACCGCTGTGATACGGCCTGGAATCTAACCAGGGTCTGTAGTGACGCCTCTAGCGCTGAGGTGCAGTGCCTTAGACCGCTGTGATACGGTCTGGAATCTAACCAGGGTCTGTAGTGACGCCTCTAGCGCTGAGGTGCAGTGCCTTAGACCGCTGTGATACAGTCTGGAATCTAACCAGGGTCTGTAGTGACGCCTCTAGCGCTGAGATGCAGTGCCTTACACCGCTGTGATACAGTCTGGAATCTAACCAGGGTCTGTAGTGACGCCTCTAGCGCTGAGATGCAGTGCCTTACACCGCTGTGATACAGTCTGGAATCTAACCAGGGTCTGTAGTGACGCCTCTAGCGCTGAGATGCAGTGCCTTACACCGCTGTGATACAGTCTGGAATCTAACCAGGGTCTGTAGTGACGCCTCTAGCGCTGAGGTGCAGTGCCTTAGACCGCTGTGATACAGTCTGGAATCTAACCAGGGTCTGTAGTGACGCCTCTAGCGCTGAGGTGCAGTGCCTTAGACCGCTGTGATACAGTCTGGAATCTAACCAGGGTCTGTAGTGACGCCTCTAGCGCTGAGGTGCAGTGCCTTAGACCGCTGTGATACAGTCTGGAATCTAACCAGGGTCTGTAGTGACGCCTCTAGCGCTGAGATGCAGTGCCTTACACCGCTGTGATACAGTCTGGAATCTAACCAGGGTCTGTAGTGACGCCTCTAGCGCTGAGGTGCAGTGCCTTAGACCGCTGTGATACAGTCTGGAATCTAACCAGGGTCTGTAGTGACGCCTCTAGCGCTGAGGTGCAGTGCCTTAGACCGCTGCGCCACTCGGGAGGCCAAATTCTAGCGATGTCACTTGACAGATCATATATTCTGATCACGGAGTTCTGATCATCAAATCAAATCACATGTTTTTGGTCACATACACATGGTTAGCAGATGTTATTGGTCACATACACATGGTTAGCAGATGTTATTGGTCACATACACATGGTTAGCAGATGTTATTGGTCACATACACATGGTTAGCAGATGTTAATGGTCACATGGTTAGCAGATGTTATTGGTCACATACACATGGTTAGCAGATGTTAATGCAACGTTGTGCTTCTGCTTAATGCTCTTGTGCTTCTATAATCTGGTTAATGACCATGTATTCTGGAGTTCTGATGATGTATTCATATAATCTGGTTATGTATTCTGACCATGTATTCTGATGATGTATTCTGATGATGTATTCTGATGATGTATTCTGATGATGTATTCTGATGATGTATTCTGACCATGTATTCTAATCATGTATGCTAATTATGTATTCTAATCATGTATTCTAATCATGTATGCTAATTATGTATTCTAATCATGTATTCTAATCATGTATGCTAATCATGTATTCTAATCATGTATTCTAATCATGTATTCTAATCATGTATGCTAATTATGTATTCTAATCATGTATTCTAATCATGTATGCTAATTATGTATTCTAATCATGTATTCTAATCATGTATTCTAATCATGTATTCTAATCATGTATTCTGATTATGTCTTCCAATCATTATTACACTTTGTGTAATGGACTTTGTGTAATGGTCTTTGTGTAATGGTCTTTGTGTAATGGTCTTTGTGTAATGGTCTTTGTGTAATGGTCTTTGTCTAATGGACTTTATGTAATGGTCTTTGTCTAATGGACTTTATGTAATGGTCTTTGTGTAATGGTCTTTGTGTAATGGTCTTTGTGTAATGGTCTTTGTGTAATGGTCTTTGTGTAATGGTCTTTGTGTAATGGTCTTTGTCTAATGGACTTTATGTAATGGTCTTTGTGTAATGGTCTTTGTGTAATGGTCTTTGTGTAATGGTCTTTGTGTAATGGACTTTGTGTAATTGCTGCTGGGCTTGTAGTGCAGGGTTCCTCTGTAAAAGACACCTCAGTAACAACAGGAATCACTGCTAAAATAAAGATGGAATACAATACAAATATGACCAGACATGATAAAAAAAAACATTTATTGAACATTTATTTCCAATACATGTTGGGTAGGTCTATGTTGGGTAGGTCTATGTTGGGTAGGTCTATGTTGGGTAGGTCTATGTTGGGTAGGTCTATGTTGGGTAGGTCTATGTTTAGGGGTAGGTAGGTCTATGTTGGGTAGGTCTATGTTGGGTAGGTAGGTCTATGTTGGGTAGGTCTATGTTGGGTAGGTCTATGTTGGGTAGGTCTATGTTGGGTAGGTCTTATTGTACAACTGAACATCAACAGTCTCAATAACAAACCCCAACAAATGAATCAGAAAACAGTAATCGAAACAGGAAAAACTAAAAACTAAGTAAAACTAAAGAAACCTGGTAGGTTGTCAAGTTTCGATAACTACAGCATCTTTAAAGGATAAAAAGTATTGCTTAATTTCTATTGGTTGAGATGCATCCATAAAACAGAAGTCTTATTGGTCAAGAAGCAACTATAAGACAGAGTGCTTAATTTCTATTGGTCGAGATGCATCCATAAAACAGAATGCTTAAGTCTTATTGGTCAAGAAGCAACTATAAGACAGAGTGCTTCATTTCTATTGGTCGAGATGCATCCATTAAAAAACGTACAAAATGTCTTCACCCTATTAAACCGTGTGATTAACAAAAAAAAAAAAACGTTTATTCTTTTCCGCCATACAATTATTATTTCCAATGTTCTACCTAATCCATACCAAAGCAAAAGTTCATAAAAGTTCCTTTCTTGGCATACAGCACAAACATTACGTGTAGGATAACTGATTCTCTTAGCGTTGTTAAAACATCATGTCCGACACCATTGGCCCAGTTGATTCACTCTAGGTTGATTTCATTGTTGGTTGAAACGATGTATTTCCAACGTCTTTTCAACCCCCCAAAAAATGCGTATTTCCAACACCTTTTCAACCTCTTTTGCTCCCCAGGGTGATTACTTGATTGGTATAGATGTTCCACATGGGTTCTTCCTTTTGTTTCCCATCATGGGAACTTAGAAAGTGTTTTTGTGTTGCTATATACCTTGGCGAGCTCCTTGCAGTGTCTCTATGGTGATCTGTAAAGATATCCCTGCAGGGCTAGTTTGCTCTAGACTGGTCATTACCGGTTTTTACTGGTCTGGACTGATTTTTACTGGTCTGGACTGGTCTTTACTGGTCTTTACTGGTCTGGACTGGTCTGGACTGGTCTTTACTGGTCTTTACTGGTCGGGACCCCACATAGCCTGGTTCCTCTCTAGGTTTCTTCCTAGGTTTTGGCCTTTCTAGGGAGTTTTTCCTAGCCACCGTGCTTCTACACCTGCATTGCTTGCTGTTTGGGGTTTTAGGCTGGGTTTCTGTACAGCACTTTGAGATATCAGCTGATGTACGAATGGCTCTATAAATACATTTGATTTGATTTGATTTGGACTGGTCTTTACTGGTCTGGACTGGTCTTTACTGGTCTGGTCTTGTCTGGATTGGTCTGGACTGGTCTTTACTCGTTTGGTTTTACTGGTTTGGACTGGTCTTTACTGGTCTGGGCGGGTCAGGACTGGACTGATATGGACTGGTCAGGGCTGGACTGATATGGACTGGGCAGGCCTGGACTGGTATGGACTGGTCTTGGCTGGATGTGACTTTTGGTTGTTGTGGCGTCTAACCAGCCTTACCTTCCTCCTCCTTACACCAACTGTAGAGAAAGAGATGGACAAAAGAAAAGTCACGGAACAGGAAGAAGAGATGGAAAGGAAAAATAAGAGTATAACAGAAAAATAAATGGAAAGAGAGACAAAAGAGAGAAACAGAGACAGAGACAGAGAGGTAGAGACCACCAGTATGAATCACAGGTTAGGGTTTTCCAACGATAACAGATATTTGATCGGTAGACTTAGGGACTGTCTGCATATTGTTGAGTTGGTGACTGTCTGCATATTGTTGAGTTAGTGACTGTCTGCATATTGTTGAGTTGGTGACTTGGTGACTGTCTGCATATTGTTGAGTTGGTGACTTGGTGACTGTCTGCATATTGTTGACTTGGTGACTGTCTGCATATTGTTGACTTGGTGACTGTCTGCATATTGTTGACTTGGTGACTGTCTGCATAGTGTTGACTTGGTGACTGTCTGCATATTGTTGACTTGGTGACTGTCTGCATATTGTTGACTTGGTGACTGTCTGCATATTGTTGACTTGGTGACTGTCTGCATATTGTTGACTTGGTGACGGTCTGCATAGTGTTGACTTGGTGACTGTCTGCATATTGTTGACTTGGTGACTGTCTGCATATTGGTGACTTGGTGACTGTCTGCATATTGTTGAGTTGGTGACTTGGTGACTGTCTGCATATTGGTGACTTGGTGACTGTCTGCATATTGGTGACTTGGTGACTGTCTGCATATTGTTGACTTGGTGACTGTCTGCATATTGTTGAGTTGGTGACTGTCTGCATATTGTTGACTTGGTGACTGTCTGCATATTGTTGAGTTGGTGACTGTCTGCATAGTGTTGACTTGGTGACTGTCTGCATAGTGTTGACTTGGTGACTGTCTGCATAGTGTTGACTTGGTGACTGTCTGCATATTGTTGACTTGGTGACTGTCTGCATAGTGTTGACTTGGTGACTGTCTGCATATTGTTGACTTGGTGACTTGGTGACTGTCTGCATATTGTTGACTTGGTGACTTGGTGACTGTCTGCATATTGTTGACTTGGTGACTGTCTGCATATTGTTGAGTTGGTGACTTGGTGACTTGTTGACTTGGTGACTGTCTGCATATTGTTGACTTGGTGACTGTCTGCATAGTGTTGACTTGGTGACTGTCTGCATATTGTTGACTTGGTGACTTGGTGACTGTCTGCATATTGTTGACTTGGTGACTTGGTGACTGTCTGCATAGTGTTGACTTGGTGACTGTCTGCATATTGTTGACTTGGTGACTGTCTGCATATTGTTGAGTTGGTGACTGTCTGCATATTGTTGACTTGGTGACTTGGTGACTGTCTGCATAGTGTTGACTTGGTGACTGTCTGCATATTGTTGACTTGGTGACTGTCTGCATATTGTTGACTTGGTGACTGTCTGCATATTGTTGACTTGGTGACTTGGTGACTTGGTGACTTGTTGACTTGGTGACTGTCTGCATAGTGTTGACTTGGTGACTGTCTGCATAGTGTTGACTTGGTGACTGTCTGCATATTGTTGACTTGGTGACTTGGTGACTGTCTGCATAGTGTTGACTTGGTGACTGTCTGCATACTGTCTGTTGACTTGGTGACTTGGTGACTGTCTGCATATTGTTGACTTGGTGACTGTCTGCATAGTGTTGACTTGGTGACTGTCTGCATATTGTTGACTTGGTGACTGTCTGCATAGTGTTGACTTGGTGACTGTCTGCATATTGTTGACTTGGTGACTTGGTGACTGTCTGCATATTGTTGACTTGGTGACTTGGTGACTGTCTGCATATTGTTGACTTGGTGACTGTCTGCATATTGTTGAGTTGGTGACTTGGTGACTTGTTGACTTGGTGACTGTCTGCATATTGTTGACTTGGTGACTGTCTGCATAGTGTTGACTTGGTGACTGTCTGCATATTGTTGACTTGGTGACTTGGTGACTGTCTGCATATTGTTGACTTGGTGACTTGGTGACTGTCTGCATAGTGTTGACTTGGTGACTGTCTGCATATTGTTGACTTGGTGACTGTCTGCATATTGTTGAGTTGGTGACTGTCTGCATATTGTTGACTTGGTGACTTGGTGACTGTCTGCATAGTGTTGACTTGGTGACTGTCTGCATATTGTTGACTTGGTGACTGTCTGCATATTGTTGACTTGGTGACTGTCTGCATATTGTTGACTTGGTGACTTGGTGACTTGGTGACTTGTTGACTTGGTGACTGTCTGCATAGTGTTGACTTGGTGACTGTCTGCATAGTGTTGACTTGGTGACTGTCTGCATATTGTTGACTTGGTGACTTGGTGACTGTCTGCATAGTGTTGACTTGGTGACTGTCTGCATATTGTTGACTTGTTGACTGTCTGCATATTGTTGAGTTGGTGACTTGGTGACTTGGTGACTGTC
This sequence comes from Oncorhynchus nerka, assembly GCF_034236695.1. Lineage (NCBI taxonomy): Eukaryota > Metazoa > Chordata > Actinopteri > Salmoniformes > Salmonidae > Oncorhynchus > Oncorhynchus nerka. The sequence continues at coordinate 100,172,522 of NC_088405.1, forward strand.
TGCATATTGTTGACTTGGTGACTGTCTGCATAGTGTTGACTTGGTGACTGTCTGCATATTGTTGACTTGTTGACTGTCTGCATATTGTTGACTTGGTGACTTGGTGACTTGTTGACTTGTTGACTTGGTGACTTGGTGACTTGGTGACTTGGTGACTGTCTGCATAGTGTCTTACAGTGCTGACAACAATCATTTGTTGTTTTGATCATCAGTGTTAAGTAGGGCTGTTGACGAACCTGTTGCCGAATGAGTTGTAATTTCACTGATGTGTGGTGTGTGTATGTGTGTGTGTCTTGTCATGTCTCTGTAGTTACCAGGAGCTCTTTTGGCAGGGGCCCCTATACCACCTCCACCTGTAGAGAGAGAGAGAGAGAGAGATAACAAAACATCACTCAAATGGAACATGCAGCCTAACACACAATCTATCCCTTATGATTGTAGATCCTTATGCAAGTACCCAATGCAAGATCGCAAGACACTTTGTAAAATGGCTTTTCCTGACACCTTTCTGCGTTACAAATATGCATATTTCTGAAGCAAAAGCCATTAGCAACGCTCTGCAGGGAGGATATCCTTCCTAACGTTTACATGCTTGTGTGTTGTTGAAATTAGGGGAAGGTGCTTAACAGAGACAACTTGTCTTCAGGTCTGAAAATCTTGATTAGGACTTCAACTTGAAAGATTGTAGGTTCTGACCTTGGATTAGTTTGGTGATCCTCTCTGACTCTTGGTCGATCATTTCCGGGTTGCCGTGGATGGTGGTGATCTTAGAGAATTCCGGGCCTGTGGGAGGAAACTGGAGCTGTTAGACACAAAATGGCGGATGCATGGATCCACAGATACGGTTTCAAACTGTAGAACACAGCTCCCTAGTTCTGGTCCTATATCCTCGACCCTGGTCCTATACCCTCGACCCTGGTCCTATACCCTCGACCCTGGTCCTATACCCTCGACCCTGGTCCTATACCCTCGACCCTGGTCCTATACCATCGACCCTGGTCCTGTACCATCGACCCTGGTCCTGTACCCTCGACCTTGTCTGAGGACCTCGCCACACAACAGATTTTTCAACCAGCACAGGCTTCACGAAATCACAAATCATTCCTTTCCCCCCAAAAACCCTCTGCGAGGTTCTTGATCTCCTCCTCCTGGAGAACATGAACCTCACTCTCCAGAAACTTCTCAATCTTGGACACGTCTAATCATTGGACCTAAACATGGCAAAGTCTTCACAGATCCTGTAGTTGCCTGTGCTAGACCAGAGGTTATAAAACCCCCAGACGTTCCATGTATTTCAAATATTCCAGAACTAATACACCTGATTCAACTTGTCAACTAATTATCAAGCTCTTGATCAAAGATGGTGGATATATAGAAAACGGTCCGTTTCGGTCTGCTTATAAAACCCACTAGTTGATGTCTGCTCCCCTGCGGAGGTCTGTTTAAGAGATGGTGGATATATAGAAAACGGTCCATTTCGGTCTCTAAAACCCACTAGTTGATGTCTGCTCCCCTGCGGAGGTCTCTTTAAGAGATATCAGACGGACAGTATCTCAATACACTGCACCTGCCAATTCTTAAAGTAGTTACAAGAAAACACGAAACACATTGTTGATGGATTGAAAGTAGTCCAACATTGGTATTTGGGAACAGAAGAGGCTTCACCAACAGATCTCAGGCTTTCAGCGTAACGTAGCACATACGTGATGGATTACACCAACGTGTCACATACAACATGACTAGGCTACGTGCATGTATGTACAGCTCCATCAACAACTGATCAACATGTTACAAAGCTATATGGCCAATATTAGGAGTAGATGCCTTTTTTCCATTGGCAAACATGCAAAGGCTTTGCATTAAATATTATTCAACTATATATATATATATATATATATCCCTGAGGAAATGAGGGACATGATGAGAATATATCATTATATTGTTACCATAAATTGACGTCTGGGGAATGTTAACATAACATTGATGTCTATAGAATGTTAACATAACGTTGATGTCTATAGAATGTTAACATAACGTTGATGTCTATAGAATGTTAACATAACGTTGATGTCTATAGAATGTTAACATAACGTTGATGTCTATAGAATGTTAACATACATTGATGTCTATAGAATGTTAACATAACGTTGATGTCTATAGAACGTTAACATAACGTTGATGTCTATAGAATGTTAACATAACGTTGATGTCTATAGAATGTTAACATAACGTTGATGTCTATAGAATGTCAACATAACGTTGATGTCTATAGAATGTCAACATAACGTTGAGGTCTATAAAATGTCAACATACATTGATGTCTATAGAATGTTAACATAACGTTGATGTCTATAGAATGTTAACATAACGTTGATGTCTATAGAATGTTAACATAACGTTGATGTCTATAGAATGTCAACATACATTGATGTCTATAGAATGTTAACATAATGTTGATGTCTATAGAATGTTAACATAACGTTGATGTCTATAGAATGTTAACATAACGTTGATGTCTATAGAATGTCAACATACATTGATGTCTATAGAATGTTAACATAACGTTGATGTCTATAGAATGTTAACATACATTGATGTCTATAGAATGTTAACATAACGTTGATGTCTATAGAATGTTAACATAACGTTGATGTCTATAGAATGTCAACATACATTGATGTCTATAGAATGTTAACATAACGTTGATGTCTATAGAATGTTAACATAATGTTGAGGTCTATAAAATGTCAACATACATTGATGTCTATAGAATGTTAACATAACGTTGATGTCTATAGAATGTTAACATAACGTTGATGTCTATAGAATGTTAACATAACGTTGAGGTCTATAGAATGTTAACATAACGTTGAGGTCTATAGAATGTTAACATAACGTTGAGGTCTATAGAATGTTAACATAACGTTGAGGTCTATAGAATGTTAACATAACGTTGATGTCTATAGAATGTTAACATAACGTTGAGGTCTATAGAATGTTAACATAACGTTGATGTCTATAGAATGTTAACATAACGTTGAGGTCTATAGAATGTTAACATAACGTTGAGGTCTATAGAATGTTAACATAACGTTGAGGTCTATAGAATGTTAACATAACGTTGATGTCTATAGAATGTTAACATAACGTTGATGTCTATAGAATGTTAACATAACGTTGATGTCTATAGAATGTTAACATAACGTTGAGGTCTATAGAATGTTAACATAACGTTGAGGTCTATAGAATGTTAACATAACGTTGATGTCTATAGAATGTTAACATAACGTTGATGTCTATAGAATGTTAACATAACGTTGATGTCTATAGAATGTTAACATAACGTTGATGTCTATAGAATGTTAACATAACGTTGATGTCTATAGAATGTTAACATACATTGATGTCTATAGAATGTTAACATAACGTTGAGGTCTATAGAATGTTAACATAACGTTGATGTCTATAGAATGTTAACATAACGTTGAGGTCTATAGAATGTTAACATAACGTTGATGTCTATAGAATGTTAACATAACGTTGATGTCTATAGAATGTTAACATACATTGATGTCTATAGAATGTTAACATAACGTTGAGGTCTATAGAATGTTAACATAACGTTGATGTCTATAGAATGTTAACATACATTGATGTCTATAGAATGTTAACATAACGTTGATGTCTATAGAATGTTAACATAACGTTGATGTCTATAGAATGTTAACATAACGTTGATGTCTATAGAATGTTAACATAACGTTGATGTCTATAGAATGTTAACATACATTGATGTCTATAGAATGTTAACATAACGTTGAGGTCTATAGAATGTTAACATAACGTTGATGTCTATAGAATGTTAACATAACGTTGAGGTCTATAGAATGTTAACATAACGTTGATGTCTATAGAATGTTAACATAACGTTGATGTCTATAGAATGTTAACATAACGTTGATGTCTATAGAATGTTAACATAACGTTGATGTCTATAGAATGTTAACATAACGTTGATGTCTATAGAATGTTAACATACATTGATGTCTATAGAATGTTAACATAACGTTGAGGTCTATAGAATGTTAACATAACGTTGATGTCTATAGAATGTTAACATACATTGATGTCTATAGAATGTTAACATAACGTTGAGGTCTATAGAATGTTAACATAACGTTGAGGTCTATAGAATGTTAACATAACGTTGAGGTCTATAAAATGTCAACATACATTGACGTCTGTAGTGTAAGGGTTTTCCTCCTCTTCGTCTTAACCTATATTGACGTCTATAGATTGTTAATGTACATTGACGTCTATACCTTATATTGTTTAAAGACGTCCATATATTGATACAGATGCCATATCTTAATTTGAGCCAGTTTGCTACAGCAGGAAAATAAAGGTGCAGGAACAGGAAATATAAATCGTTATGTGGATAATAATTCCCGGACATTTCTTTTTAACGGTAAATCATGTCTGAAATATTAAAGTGGAAATTACAAACGTTAGAAGTGTTTTTAAATCTCCAATACACCACCTTCGCACCGCAGGATGATCAAATTAAGAAACAGCATCTGTATACATTTGATATAAATAGATATAACACTATGGATTATTTCTTGAAGTACTACATCTGAAGTATTAAAGTAGCAAATCTTTACTGACCTTCCTCAAGCATCTGGTTGATGTCTCCTTCAGTATTCAGCCTTCCATCGGAGGAACCACGGGGAGCTGTGTGAGAGGATAGAGAGGAATTATTTATGTCTCCTTCAGTCTTCAGCCTTCCATCGGAGGAACCACGGGGAGCTGTGTGAGAGGATAGAGAGGAGTTATTGATGTCTCCTTCGGTCTTCAGCCTTCCATCGGAGGAACCACGGGGAGCTGTGTGAGAGGATAGAGAGGAGTTATTGATGTCTCCTTCAGTCTTCAGCCTTCCATCGGAGGAACCACGGGGAGCTGTGTGAGAGGATAGAGAGGAGTTATTTATGTCTCCTTCGGTCTTCAGCCTTCCATCGGAGGAACCACGGGGAGCTGTGTGAGAGGATAGAGAGGAGTTATTTATGTCTCCTTCGGTCTTCAGCCTTCCATCGGAGGAACCACGGGGAGCTGTGTGAGAGGATAGAGAGGAGGTCTTCAGCCTTCCATCGGAGGAACCACGGGGAGCTGTGTGAGAGGATAGAGAGGAGTTATTGATGTCTCCTTCAGTCTTCAGCCTTCCATCGGAGGAACCACGGGGAGCTGTGTGAGAGGATAGAGAGGAGTTATTGACGTCTCCCACTGTAATCTAACTCAACCCGGCAGCAGGTCAATGTAATATTTACATTCAACTATCCTCAATGTGACGTCAAAGAGCTGTGAGTCCCAAACTTTCGTTTGCTTCTCAAGCAAATCTTTCAAATGCTATCCTAACCCACAAATTGACCAACCCAAGCCTTAGCCACGGCCTTCCTGTGAGCCAATGTTCCAGATCCAACATTTTGGAAACATGGGAACTTACTCTCAATAACTCTGGTGACCTTTGTGATGGAAGGCACTCCTTCGATGACCCTGGTAACCTTGGTAATGCTTGGTTCTCCTTCGATGACCCTGGTAACCTTGGTAATGCTTGGTTCTCCCTCGATGACCCTGGTAACCTTGTTGAAGGCAGGCTCACCCTTGACAACTCTTGTAACCTTGGTGATAGCGGGTTTGCCCTCGACAACTCTTGTAACCTTGGTGATTGTGGGTTCGCCGTCGACAACTCTGGTAACCTTGGTGATAGCGGGTTCGCCCTCGATGATCCTGGTAACCTTGGTGATAGCGGGTTTGCCCTCGATGACCCTGGTAACCTTGGTGACGGATGGTACTCCCTCGATGCGTCTCGTAACCTTGGTGACGGACGGTACTCCCTCGATGCGTCTCGTAACCTTGGTGAGGGTCGGCTCTCCTTCGATCACTCTGGTCACCTTGGTGATTTCAGGCACTGGAGAGGAAGAAAGATGGATTAAATCCTCAGCATCTGAAGGGTCTATAACCCCAGCAAAGATACATTGGAAATGTGAGAAATGTATTGATTAAAAACCAACCATTTATCAATACAAAAGGTTGATAAAGAACGGAATGAGTGAGAACCCACTGCTACCCATGTGAACCCATTAGAAGCCTTATATCTTATCCCTTCCAAAACCCCGTGAACCCCTCATTGTTACTAAAACTAGAATTCAATCAGCTATGGACTATCGCATTTCTGGTGTGAAGAGGCACTATTATATATCCCTGACGATATTCAGTGCTGCGGCATAAGTCAGTTTCTATTAGAGCCTTCAACAGCTGAAGGCTGACAGATCTGAGATCAGATCAACCCACAGAGAAAGCTGGAATTAGAACACAATAAAGAGATGGACAACCCACAGAGATATTAGAACACAATAAAGAGAAGGAAAACCCACAGAGATAGCTGGAATTAGAACACAATAAAGAGATGGACAACCCACAGAGATAGCTGGAATTAGAACACAATAAAGAGATGGACAACCCACAGAGATATCCGAACCCAATAAAGAGATGGACAACCCACAGAGATATCCGAACACAATAGAGACGGACAACCCACAGAGATATCTGGAATTAGAACACAATAAAGAGACGGACAACCCACAGAGATATCCGAACACAATAAAGAGAAGGAAAACCCACAGAGATAGCTGGAATTAGAACACAATAAAGAGATTAGTGTAGTGTCAACAACGCAGACACTGCCAGCTAGCCTACATAGTCAACAACGCAGCCTCTGCCAGCTAGCCTACTTCAGCAGTACTGTATCATCTTAATCATTTTAGTCAATAAGATTCTTGCTACGTAAGCTTAACTTTCTGAACACTCGAGACGTGTAGTCCACTTGTCATTCCAATCTCCTTTGCATTAGCGTAGCCTCTTGTGTAGCCTGTCAACTATGTGTCTGTCTATCCCTGTTCTCTCCTCTCTGCACAGACCATACAAACGCTCCACACCGCGTGGCCGCGGCCACCCTAATCTGGTGGTCCCAGCGCGCACGACCCACGTGGAGTTCCAGGTCTCCGGTAGCCTCTGGAACTGCCGATCTGCGGCCAACAAGGCAGAGTTCATCTCAGCCTATGCCCCCCTCCAGTCCCTCGACTTCTTGGCACTGACGGAAACATGGATCACCACAGACAACACTGCTACTCCTACTGCTCTCTCTTTGTCTGCCCACGTGTTCTCGCACACCCCGAGAGCTTCTGGTCAGCGGGGTGGTGGCACCGGGATCCTCATCTCTCCCAAGTGGTCATTCTCTCTTTCTCCCCTTACCCATCTGTCTATCGCCTCCTTTGAATTCCATGCTGTCACAGTTACCAGCCATTTCAAGCTTAACATCCTTATCATTTATCGCCCTCCAGGTTCCCTCGGAGAGTTCATCAATGAGCTTGATGCCTTGATAAGCTCCTTTCCTGAGGACGGCTCACCTCTCACAGTTCTGGGCGACTTTAACCTCCCCACGTCTACCTTTGACTCATTCCTCTCTGCCTCCTTCTTTCCACTCCTCTCCTCTTTTGACCTCACCCTCTCACCTTCCCCCCCTTCTCACAAGGCAGGAAATACGCTCGACCTCATCTTTACTAGATGCTGTTCTTCCACTAACCTCATTGCAACTCCCTCCAAGTCTCCGACCACTACCTTGTATCCTTCTCCCTCTCGCTCTCATCCAACACTTCCCACACTGCCCCTACTCGGATGGTATCGCGCCGTCCCAACCTTCGCTCTCTCTCCCCCGCTACTCTCTCCTCTTCCATCCTATCATCTCTTCCCTCTGCTCAAACCTTCTCCAACCTATCTCCTGATTCTGCCTCCTCAACCCTCCTCTCCTCCCTTTCTGCATCCTTTGACTCTCTATGTCCCCTGTCCTCCAGGCCGGCTCGGTCCTCCCCTCCCGCTCCGTGGCTCAACGACTCATTGCGAGCTCACAGAACAGGGCTCCGGGCAGCCGAGCGGAAATGGAGGAAAACTCGCCTCCCTGCGGACCTGACATCCTTTCACTCCCTCCTCTCTACATTTTCCTCTTCTCTCTCTGCTGCTAAAGCCACTTTCTACCACTCTAAATTCCAAGCATCTGCCTCTAACCCTAGGAAGCTCTTTGCAACCTTCTCCTCCCTCCTGAATCCTCCTCCCCCTCCCCCCCCTTCTCCCTCTCTGCAGATTACTTTGTCAACCATTTTGAAAAGAAGGTCGACGACATCCGATCCTCGTTTGCTAAGTCAAACGACACCGCTGGTTCTGCTCACACTGCCCTACCCTGTGCTCTGACCTCTTTCTCCCCCCTCTCTCCAGATGAAATCTCGCGTCTTGTGACGGCCGGCCGCCCAACAACCTGCCCGCTTGACCCTATCCCCTCCTCTCTTCTCCAGACCATTTCCGGAGACCTTCTCCCTTACCTCACCTCGCTCATCAACTCATCCCTGACCGCTGGCTACGTCCCTTCCGTCTTCAAGAGAGCGAGAGTTGCACCCCTTCTGAAAAAACCTACACTCGATCCCTCAGATGTCAACAACTACAGACCAGTATCCCTTCTTTCTTTTCTCTCCAAAACTCTTGAACGTGCCGTCCTTGGCCAGCTCTCCCGCTATCTCTCTCAGAATGACCTTCTTGATCCAAATCAGTCAGGTTTCAAGACTAGTCATTCAACTGAGACTGCTCTTCTCTGTATCACGGAGGCGCTCCGCACTGCTAAAGCTAACTCTCTCTCCTCTGCTCTCATCCTTCTAGACCTATCGGCTGCCTTCGATACTGTGAACCATCAGATCCTCCTCTCCACCCTCTCCGAGTTGGGCATCTCCGGCGCGGCCCACGCTTGGATTGCGTCCTACCTGACAGGTTGCTCCTACCAGGTGGCGTGGCGAGAATCCGTCTCCACACCACGTGCTCTCACCACTGGTGTCCCCAGGGCTCTGTTCTAGGCCCTCTCCTATTCTCGCTATACACCAAGTCACTTGGCTCTGTCATAACCTCACATGGTCTCTCCTATCATTGCTATGCAGACGACACACAATTAATCTTCTCCTTTCCCCCTTCTGATGATCAGGTGGCGAATCGCATCTCTGCATGTCTGGCAGACATATCAGTGTGGATGACGGATCACCACCTCAAGCTGAACCTCGGCAAGACGGAGCTGCTCTTCCTCCCGGGGAAGGACTGCCCGTTCCATGATCTCGCCATCACGGTTGACAACTCCATTGTGTCCTCCTCCCAGAGCGCTAAGAACCTTGGCGTGATCCTGGACAACACCCTGTCGTTCTCAACTAACATCAAGGCGGTGGCCCGTTCCTGTAGGTTCATGCTCTACAACATCCGCAGAGTATGACCCTGCCTCACACAGGAAGCGGCGCAGGTCCTAATCCAGGCACTCGTCATCTCCCGTCTTGATTACTGCAACTCGCTGTTGGCTGGGCTCCCTGCCTGTGCCATTAAACCCCTACAACTCATCCAGAACGCCGCAGCCCGTCTGGTGTTAAACCTTCCCAAGTTCTCTCACGTCACCCCGCTCCTCCGCTCTCTCCACTGGCTTCCAGTTGAAGCTCGCATCCGCTAAAAGACCATGGTGCTTGCCTACGGAGCTGTGAGGGGAACGGCACCTCAGTACCTCCAGGCTCTGATCAGGCCCTACACCCAAACAAGGGCACTGCGTTCATCCACCTCTGGCCTGCTCGCCTCCCTACCACTGAGGAAGTACAGTTCCCGCTCAGCCCAGTCAAAACTGTTCGCTGCTCTGGCCCCCCAATGGTGGAACAAACTCCCTCACGACGCCAGGACAGCGGAGTCAATCACCACCTTCCGGAGACACCTGAAATCCCACCTCTTTAAGGAATACCTAGGATAGGATAAAGTAATCCCTCTCACCCCCCTTAAAAGACTTAGATGCACTACTGTTCCACTGGATGTCATAAGGTGAATGCACCAATTTGTAAGTCGCTCTGGATAAGAGCGTCTGCTAAATGACTTAAATGTAAATGTAAATGAGATGGACAACCCACAGAGATATCTGGAATTAGAACACAATAAAGAGATGGACAACCCACAGAGATATCCGAACACAATCAAGAGATGGACAACCCAAAGAGATATCCGAACACAATACAGAGATGGACAACCCACAGAGATATCCGAACACAATAAAGCGATGGACAACCCACAGAGATATCCGAACACAATAAAGAGATGGACAACCCACAGAGATATCCGAACACAATAAAGGGAAGGACAACCCACAGAGATATCTGGAATTAGAACACAATAAAGAGATGGACAACCCACAGAGATATCAGAACACAATAAAGAGATGGACAACCCACAGAGATATCCGAACACAATAAAGAGATGGACAACCCACAGAGATATCCGAACACAATAAAGGGAAGGACAACCCACAGAGATATCTGGAATTAGAACACAATAAAGAGATGGACAACCCACAGAGATATCAGAACACAATAAAGAGATGGACAACCCACAGAGATAGCTGGAATCAGAACACACCTTTCAGATACATAGACCTCTACAAACCTCAGCTGTCTGAACAGCTCTCAAACAGATAGAAAACCACAGCTAGAGTTCTCTGAGTTACATTTGAAATAAGTACTTGGAACCATCTGGAGTTAATCAAGATTATACTTTGGGTTCTGATGGGATACGACAGTTGAACTAAGCTCATGAAGCATTTCTAAGTTATATTCTTCAAGAATCAATGGGCATACTGTATACCATTATTTGACTATTCCAAAAATGTATGCAGCAATTGCAGATTGCCCCTTTAACGGGAGGCAGGCGATCCCTCTTACTTCCTAAATAGCCTACACCAAACTAGTTATCCACACATTGCTGCTTCCTAATACAGCGAGCCAGGCTCACGTTGGATTGGGCTCAGACCCAAAAGGACAGATACTGGCATGGACTCTACTTACGATACAGTGACAGCTCAATTACCTCATCAACAAGAGACCAATTACCTCATCAACAAGAGACCAATTACCTCATCAACAAGAGACCACTTAGAGGCTACATTATCAACAGGAGGTCAACATTACACATGGAAGATAGAAATGGACAGAGGTCAATATTCCACATGGGACGGACAGAGGTCAATATTCCACATGGGAGGGACAGAGGTCAATATTCCACATGGGATGGACAGAGGTCAATATTCCACATGGGATGGACAGAGGTCAATATTCCACATGGGATGGACAGAGGTCAATATTCCACATGGGAGGGACAGAGGTCAATATTCCACATGGAAGATAGAAAGGGACAGAGGTCAATATTCCACATGGAAGATAGAAAGGGACAGAGATCAATATTCCACATGGGAGGGACAGAGGTCAATATTCCACATGGGAGGGACAGAGGTCAATATTCCACATGGGAGGGACAGAGGTCAATATTCCACATGGGAGGGACAGAGGTCAATATTCCACATGGGAGGGACAGAGGTCAATATTCCACATGGGAGGGACAGAGGTCAATATTCCACATGGGAGGGACAGAGGTCAATATTCCACATGGGAGGGACAGAGGTCAATATTCCACATGGGAGGGACAGAGGTCAATATTCCACATGGGAGGGACAGAGGTCAATATTCCACATGGGAGGGACAGAGGTCAATATTCCACATGGGAGGGACAGAGGTCAATATTCCACATGGAAGATAGAAAGGGACAGAGGTCAATATTCCACATGGGAGGGACAGAGGTCAATATTCCACATGGGAGGGACAGAGGTCAATATTCCACATGGGAGGGACAGAGGTCAATATTCCACATGGGAGGGACAGAGGTCAATATTCCACATGGGAGGGACAGAGGTCAATATTCCACATGGGAGGGACAGAGGTCAATATTCCACATGGGAGGGACAGAGGTCAATATTCCACTTGGGAGGGACAGAGGTCAATATTCCACATGGGACGGACAGAGGTCAATATTCCACATGGGAGGGACAGAGGTCAATATTCCACATGGGAGGGACAGAGGTCAATATTCCACATGGGAGGGACAGAGGTCAATATTCCACATGGGAGGGACAGAGGTCAATATTCCACATGGGAGGGACAGAGGTCAATATTCCACATGGGACGGACAGAGGTCAATATTCCACATGGGAGGGACAGAGGTCAATATTCCACATGGGAGGGACAGAGGTCAATATTCCACATGGAAGATAGAAAGGGACAGAGGTCAATATTCCACATGGGAGGGACAGAGGTCAATATTCCACATGGAAGATAAACTACTGGATCAGCCGCTGTCTATCAGAGCAACCACTTGTCCGACACTTGAGCCATTATGAGATCCGAACCCCTTGACAAAGGTGCCAGGTCGCTACAGTAACACACAAGGCTGCCGTAGGACTGACGAGATTCTATTATATGAAACATAAACATCTGTTTACCTGAATCCACGTGTGATTCCGTTTGGACGTGAGTTGTCGTGGTGATTGTCCTCTCTGCAAAACAAAACAAAGAAAAGCTGGTATTACGTCGATGTTCAGAACAATCGACGACAACGATGATGAAGACAGTAATGATGAACTTACTGATGAAGGTGAGGGGGATTTTGGTGTAGGAGAATCCAGAGACATACTAAAACACAACAACAACAAATGATAGGTTGGGGGTAAAAGGTAAGACAGAAGTTAAATATATATGACTGAAGATATGACCAGACAATAAAAAACACACACACACACACACACACACACACAGCTACCTTGATCTGGATGTACTTGATGAGTTTCTTCAGCAGCACCAGTAGGGACTCGCGACCCACAGGCAGGTCTGGAGATCACAGATACATGGTTACACACACACATACACACACAGACACACACACACACAACTCACCCCCAGGGTAGAGGATGTTCTTTACTACGTGAATCACTCCGTTGGTGGCCATAAGATCAATGTCTGGCACGTCCAGCGAGTTCACCTGGATGGACTTGTTCACCTGTCGTTAAGAACACAGTCATAACAGTGTTATAACTAACGCTATAACTATAGGATTACCAATAATAGACATGGAGTTGTTCACCTGTTATAACAGTGTTATAACTAACACTATAACTATAGGATTACCAATAATAGACATGGAGTTGTTCACCTGTTATAACAGTGTTATAACTAACACTATAACTATAGGATTACCAATAATAGACATGAGGGAGTTGTTCACCTGTTATAACTAACGCTATAACTATAGGATTACCAATAATAGACATGGAGTTGTTCACCTGTTATAACAGTGTTATAACTATAGGATTACCAATAATAGACATGATGGACTTGTACAACTGTTATAACTAACGCTATAACTATAGGATTACCAATAATAGACATGATGGACTTGTTCACCTGTTATAACAGTGTTATAACTAACGCTATAACTATAGGATTACCAATAATAGACATGATGGACTTGTTCACCTGTTATAACAGTGTTATAACTAACGCTATAACTATAGGATTACCAATAATAGACATGATGGACTTGTTCACCTGTTATAACTAACGCTATAACTATAGGATTACCAATAATAGACATGGAGTTGTTCACCTGTTATAACAGTGTTATAACTAACGCTATAACTATAGGATTACCAATAATAGACATGATGGACTTGTTCACCTGTTATAACAGTGTTATAACTATAGGATTACCAATAATAGACATGGACTTGTTCACCTGTTATAACAGTGTTATAACTATAGGATTACCAATAATAGACATGATGGACTTGTTCACCTGTTATAACAGTGTTATAACTATAGGATTACCAATAATAGACATGGACTTGTTCACCTGTTATAACAGTGTTATAACTATAGGATTACCAATAATAGACATGGAGTTGTTCACCTGTTATAACAGTGTTATAACTATAGGATTACCAATAATAGACATGGAGTTGTTCACCTGTTATAACTAACGCTATAACTATAGGATTACCAATAATAGACATGGACTTGTTCACCTGTTGGACTTGTTCACCTGTTATAACAGTGTTATAACTAACACTATAACTATAGGATTACCAATAATAGACATGGAGTTGTTCACCTGTTATAACAGTGTTATAACTATAGGATTACCAATAATAGACATGATGGACTTGTTCACCTGTTATAACAGTGTTATAACTAACACTATAACTATAGGATTACCAATAATAGACATGATGGACTTGTTCACCTGTTATAACTAACACTATAACTATAGGATTACCAATAATAGACATGGAGTTGTTCACCTGTTATAACAGTGTTATAACTAACGCTATAACTATAGGATTACCAATAATAGACATGGAGTTGTTCACCTGTTATAACAGTGTTATAACTAACGCTATAACTATAGGATTACCAATAATAGACATGATGGACTTGTTCACCTGTTATAACAGTGTTATAACTATAGGATTACCAATAATAGACATGGACTTGTTCACCTGTTATAACAGTGTTATAACTATAGGATTACCAATAATAGACATGATGGACTTGTTCACCTGTTATAACAGTGTTATAACTATAGGATTACCAATAATAGACATGGACTTGTTCACCTGTTATAACAGTGTTATAACTATAGGATTACCAATAATAGACATGGAGTTGTTCACCTGTTATAACAGTGTTATAACTATAGGATTACCAATAATAGACATGGAGTTGTTCACCTGTTATAACTAACGCTATAACTATAGGATTACCAATAATAGACATGGACTTGTTCACCTGTTATAACAGTGTTATAACTAACACTATAACTATAGGATTACCAATAATAGACATGGAGTTGTTCACCTGTTATAACAGTGTTATAACTATAGGATTACCAATAATAGACATGATGGACTTGTTCACCTGTTATAACAGTGTTATAACTAACACTATAACTATAGGATTACCAATAATAGACATGATGGACTTGTTCACCTGTTATAACTAACACTATAACTATAGGATTACCAATAATAGACATGGAGTTGTTCACCTGTTATAACAGTGTTATAACTATAGGATTACCAATAATAGACATGATGGACTTGTTCACCTGTTATAACAGTGTTATAACTAACACTATAACTATAGGATTACCAATAATAGACATGATGGACTTGTTCACCTGTTATAACTAACACTATAACTATAGGATTACCAATAATAGACATGGAGTTGTTCACCTGTCATAACACGGGTCCTAAGTGTTATAAACAGTTATAACCATTGTTATTATTGCAACCAATAGTAATAGGATGGGGTACAGTATACATATGGATAGAGTTGTGCACCTGGGAGTGCTAATAACACAATTACTTAATAATTATTATAATATTCAAATGAACTCCAAACCCCTAAAACATGATCTACGCACTAACAGTGTAGAACTGTAGCTCTGTTGGCTGTTTGTACTCCGACTTTGGCATTGATCAAGTTGTCATTGATCAAGTAGTCATTGATCAAGTTGTCATTGATCAAGTTGTCATTGATCAAGTTGTCATTGATCAAGTTGTCATTGATCAAGTTGTCATTGATCAAGTTGTCATTGATCAAGTAGTCAATGATTCCCTTACTAATGACATAATGATTCCCTTACTAATAACATCAGGACATAATGATTCCCTTACTAATGACATAATGATTCCTTTACTAATAACATAATGATTCCTTTACTAATGACATAATGATTCCCTTACTAATGACATAATGGTTCCTTTACTAATAACATCAGGACATAATGATTCCCTTACTAATGACATAATGATTCCCTTACTAATAACATCAGGACATAATGATTCCCTTACTAATGACATAATGATTCCTTTACTAATAACATAATGATTCCTTTACTAATGACATAATGATTCCCTTACTAATGACATAATGGTTCCTTTACTAATAACATCAGGACATAATGATTCCCTTACTAATGACATAATGATTCCCTTACTAATGACATAATGGTTCCTTTACTAATAACACCAGGACATAATGATTCCCTTACTAATGACATAACGATTCCTTTACTAATGACATAATGATTCCTTTACTAATGACATAATGATTCCTTTACTAATAACATAATGATTCCCTTACTAATGACATAATGATTTCTTTACTAATAACACCAGGACATAATGATTCCCTTACTAATGACATCAGGACATAATGATTCCCTTACTAATGACATAATGATTCCTTTACTAATGACATAATGATTCCTTTACTAATAACATCAGGACATAATGATTCCCTTACTAATGACATAATGATTCCTTTACTAATGACATCAGGACATAATGATTCCTTTACTAATAACATCAGGACATAATGATTCCTTTACTAATGACATAATGATTCCTTTACTAATGACATAATGATTCCTTTACTAATGACATCAGGACATAATGATTCCCTTACTAATGACATAATGATTCCTTTACTAATGACATAATGATTCCCTTACTAATGACATAATGATTCCTTTACTAATAACATCAGGACATAATGATTCCTTTACTAATGACATAATGATTCCTTTACTAATGACATAATGATTTCTTTACTAATGACATAATGATTCCCTTACTAATGACATAATGATTCCTTTACTAATGACATAATGATTCCTTTACTAATGACATAATGATTCCTTTACTAATGACATAATGATTCCTTTACTAATAACATCAGGACATAAAGATTCCTTTACTAATGACACCAGGACATAATGATTCCCTTACTAATGACATAATGATTCCTTTACTAATGACATAATGATTCCTTTACTAATGACATAATGATTCCTTTACTAATGACATAATGATTCCTTTACTAATGACATAATGATTTCTTTACTAATGACATAATGATTCCTTTACTAATGACATAATGATTCCCTTACTAATGACATAACGATTCCTTTACTAATGACATAACGATTCCTTTACTAATGACATAATGATTCCTTTACTAATGACATAATGATTCCCTTACTAATGACATAATGATTCCTTTACTAATGACATAATGATTCCTTTACTAATGACATAATGATTCCTTTACTAATGACATAATGATTCCTTTACTAATGACATAATGATTCCTTTACTAATGACATAATGATTCCCTTACTAATAACATAATGATTCCCTTACTAATGACATCATGACATAATGATTCCCTTACTAATGACATCAGGACATAATGATTCCCTTACTAATGACATCAGGACATAATGATTCCCTTACTAATGACATCAGGACATAATGATTCCCTTACTAATGACATCAGGACATAATGATTCCCTTACTAATGACATCAGGACATAATGATTCCCTTACTAATGACATAATGATTCCTTTACTAATGACATAATGATTCCTTTACTAATGACATAATGATTCCCTTACTAATGACATAATGATTCCCTTACTAATGACATCAGGACATAATGATTCCTTTACTAATGACATAATGATTCCTTTACTAATGACATAATGATTCCCTTACTAATGACATAATGATTCCCTTACTAATGACATCAGGACATAATGATTCCTTTACTAATGACAATGATTCCCTTACTAATGACATCAGGACATAATGATTCCCTTACTAATGACATAATGATTCCCTTACTAATGACATCAGGACATAATGATTCCCTTACTAATGACATAATGATTCCTTTACTAATGACATAATGATTCCTTTACTAATGACATAATGATTCCCTTACTAATGACATAATGATTCCCTTACTAATGACATCAGGACATAATGATTCCCTTACTAATGACATCAGGACATAATGATTCCCTTACTAATGACATAATGATTCCCTTACTAATGACATCAGGACATAATGATTCCCTTACTAATGACATCAGGACATAATGATTCCTTTACTAATGACATAATGATTCCTTTACTAATGACATAATGATTCCCTTACTAATGACATAATGATTCCCTTACTAATGACATAATGATTCCCTTACTAATGACATAATGATTCCTTTACTAATGACATAATGATTCCCTTACTAATGACATAATGATTCCTTTACTAATAACATCAGGACATAATGATTCCCTTACTAATGACATAATGATTCCCTTACTAATGACATAATGATTCCCTTACTAATGACATAATGATTCCTTTACTAATGACATAATGATTCCTTTACTAATGACATAATGATTCCTTTACTAATGACATAATGATTCCTTTACTAATAACACCAGGACATAATGATTCCCTTACTAATGACATAATGATTCCTTTACTAATGACATAATGATTCCCTTACTAATGACATAATGATTCCTTTACTAATAACATCAGGACATAATGATTCCCTTACTAATGACATAATGATTCCTTTACTAATGACATAATGATTCCTTTACTAATGACATAATGATTCCCTTACTAATGACATAATGATTCCCTTACTAATGACATAATGATTCCTTTACTAATGACATAATGATTCCTTTACTAATGACATAATGATTCCTTTACTAATGACATCAGGACATAATGATTCCTTTACTAATGACATAATGATTCCTTTACTAATGACATAATGATTCCCTTACTAATGACATCAGGACATAATGATTCCCTTACTAATGACATAATGATGTTTGTGTGTGTTTGCGTGTGCGTGTGTAAAGAAACATCTGAATTAATTGTCTCCAAAGAGTCGACATTAAAAAGGTGAAAAGTGAAGACATGAAACTCTCACAGATGGCAGTTCCAGATGGCAGTTCCAGATGGCAGTTCCAGGTGGCATGTTCCAGATGGCATGTTCCAGATGGCATGTTCCAGATGTCATGTTCCAGATGGCCGTTCCAGATGGCAGTTCCAGATGGCATGTTCCAGATGATAGTTCCAGACGCAGATCCAGATGGCAGTTCCAGATGGCCGTTCCAGATGGCAGTTCCAGATGGCATGTTCCAGATGATAGTTCCAGACGCAGATCCAGATGGCAGTTCCAGATGGCAGTTCCAGATGGCAGTTCCAGATGGCAGTTCCAGATGGCAGATCCAGATGGCATGTTCCAGATGTCATGTTCCAGATGGCCGTTCCAGATGGCAGTTCCAGATGGCAGTTCCAGATGGCAGTTCCAGATGGCAGTTCCAGATGGCAGTTCCAGATGATAGTTCCAGATGGCAGTTCCAGATGGCAGATCCAGATGACAGTTCCAGATGGCAGATCCAGATGGCAGTTCCAGATGGCAGTTCCAGATGGCAGTTCCAGATGGCAGTTCCAGATGGCAGTTCCAGATGGCAGTTCCAGATGGCAGTTCCAGATGGCATGTTCCAGATGGCATGTTCCAGATGGCATGTTCCAGATGGCAGTTCCAGATGGCAGTTCCAGATGGCAGTTCCAGATGGCAGTTCCAGATGGCGGATCCAGATGGCAGATCCAGATGACAGATCCAGATGGCAGATCCAGATGGCAGATCCAGATGGCAGATCCAGATGGCAGATCCAGATGGCAGATCCAGATGGCTGTTCCAGATGACATGTTCCAGATGGCAGTTCCAGATGGCATGTTCCTCCCATTGTTGGCGGTTTTGGAACTGTAACTTCCTGTGCCTCCAGGGAAACTAACTTCCTGTAATATAACTGTCGACGTGCGTCTCTGGGGACGGACATGTCCAGTCAGAGACAGAACAGTTTCTCTCCTATCCTGGGTCCCCCTCTCTCTAACCCTCGACTTTCTCTCTCTCTAACCCTCGACTTTCTCTCTCTCTAACCCTCGACTTTCTCTCTCTCTAACCCTCGACTTTGAGGGTCCCTCTCTCTCTAACCCTCGACTTTGAGTGTGTCTCTCTCTCTAACCCTCGACTTTGAGTGTCTCTCTCTCTCTCTAACCCCTCATTTGAGCCACTTTCTCTAACTCTGTGAGCACGCACTCCCCATGAAGACACACGCAACACACACACACACACACAAGCACACACACATACACACCCACATTTTCACCTCAGTGTATGTAAGGTCACTTCTTACTTCCTGTCTGTCTTCACGTCCCCATTTAGACAATAGCCAATAATCTCCTCCCATTACAGCTATTTCCTTAAAAAAAATATATGCTGTTCTGCCTCTGAACAAGGCAGTTAACCCACTGTTTCCCGGTAGGCCGTCATTGAAAATAAGGATTTGTTCTTAACTGACTTGCCTAGTTAAATAAACAAATATTTAAAAAAAAATCTGCTCCTTCAGAGCCTGTATCTGTGGAGTTCAGCCAAATCTGTCTGTCTGTCTGTCTGTCTGTCTGTCTGTCTGTCTGTCTGTCTGTCTGTCTGTCTGTCTGTCTGTCTGTCTGTCTGTCTGTCTGTCTGTCTGTCTGTCTGTCTCTCTCTGTCTGTCTGTCTGTCTGTCTGTCTGTCTGTCTGTCTGTCTGTCTCTGTCTGTCTGTCTCTCTCTCTCTCTCTCTCTCTCTCTCTCTCTCTCTCTCTCTCTCTCTCTCTCTCTCTCTCTCTCTCTCTCTCTCTCTCTCTCTCTCATCCTCTCTCTCTCTCTCATCCTCTCTCTCTCTCTCTCTCATCTCCTCTCTCTCTCTCTCTCTCCCTCCCTCTCTCCTCATTCTGTCCCATCCCTCCCTCCCTCCCTCCCTCCCTCCCTCCCTGCATGCCTTGTTTCTGAACTTCCTTCAAGCATTAAGGAAGGCTTTTCTGAGACTGTCCAGACTGATAGAGACAGGAAAAGGGCTATCTGCGTTGTGGATAAAAAATGAAGGGAGGAGAGAGTGGGGTGGGGTGGAGTGAAAAACTGTGTAATGTAATCTATGATACTGAAAAACCTGCTAGCCTAAGTCATGTATTATATGTACCAGTGTTATCAAACCTTTGCGCTTTTCCACATTTTGGTATGAAACAGCCGTATTCTCTCATGGATTAAACAAAAAAGAATCGTCATCAATCTACACACAATACCCCATAATGACATCACAATACCCCATAATGACATCACAATACCCCATAATGACATCACAATACCCCATAATGACATCACAATACCCCATAATGACATCACAATACCCCATAATGACATCACAATACCCCATCACAATACCCCATAATGACATCACAATACCCCATAATGACATCCCAATACCCCATAATGACATCACAATACCCCATAATGACATCACAATACCCCATAATGACATCACAATACCCCATAATGACATCACAATACCCCATAATGACATCACAATACCCCATAATGACATCACAATACCCCATAATGACATCACAATACCCCATAATGACATCACAATACCCCATAATGACATCACAATACCCCATCACAATACCCCATAATGACATCACAATACCCCATAATGACATCCCAATACCCCATAATGACATCCCAATACCCCATAATGACATCACAATACCCCATAATGACATCACAATACCCCATAATGACATCACAATACCCCATAATGACATCACAATACCCCATAATGACATCCCAATACCCCATAATGACATCACAATACCCCATAATGACATCACAATACCCCATAATGACATCACAATACCCCATAATGACATCACAATACCCCATAATGACATCACAATACCCCATAATGACATCACAATACCCCATAATGACAAAGAAAAACAGGTTTTTAGAAATTTATTCAAAAAACAAACAGAAATACCTTATTTACATAAGAATGTTTCTATAACTAGATCGGAGTTCACCTGTAGTAAATTCAATTGATTGGACATGATTTGGAAAGGCACACACCTGTCTATATAAGGTCCCACAGTTGACAGTGCATGTCAGAGCAAAAACCAAGCCATGAGGTCGAAGGAATTGTCCGAAGAGCTCCGAGACAGGATTGTGTCGAGTCACAGATCTGGGGAAGGGTACCAAAACATTTCTGCAGCATTGAAGGTCTCCAAGAACACAGTGGCCTCCATCATTCTTAAATGGAAGAAGTTTGGAACCACCAAGAACTGAGCAATCGGGGGAGAACTGCCTTAGTCAGGGAGGTGACCAAGGGAGGTGACCAAGGGAGGTGTCCAAGAACCTAATGGTCACTCTGACAGAGCTCCAGAATTCCTCTGTGGAGATGGGAAAACTTTCCAGATGGACAACCATCTCTGCAGCACTCCACATATCAGGCCTTTACGGTAGAGTGGCTAGACGGAAGCCACTCCTCAGTAAAAGGCACATGACACCGCTTAGAGTTTGCAAAAAGGCTCCTAAAGGACTCAGACCATGAGAAACAAGATTCTCTGGTCTGATGAAACCAAGATTTAACTCTTTGGCCTGAATGCCAAGCGTCACATCTGGAGGAAACCTGGCACCATCCCTACGGTGAAGCATGGTGGTGGCAGCATCATGCTGTGGGATGTTTTTAAATGGCAGGGACTGGGAGACTAGTCAGGATCAAGGGAAAGAAGAACAGAGCAAAGTACATTGATATCCTTGATGAAAACCTGCTCCAGTGCACTCAGGACCTCAGACTGGGGTGAAGGTTCACCTTCCAACAGGACAACGACCCTAAGCACACAGCCAAGACAACGCAGGAGTGGCTTTGGGACAAGTCTCTGAATGTCCTTGAGTGGCCCAGCCAGAGCCCGGACTTGAACCCGATCAAACATCTCTAGAGACCTAAAACTAGCTGTGCAGCGATGCTCCCCATCCAACCTGACAGAACTTGAGAGGATCTGCAGAGAAGAATGGGAGAAACTCTGCAAATACAGGTGTGCCAATCTGGTAGCGTCAAACCCAAGAAGACTGGAGGCTGTAACAGCTGCCAAAAGTGCTTCAACAAAGTACTGAGTAAAGGATTTGATTATTTATGTAAATGTTATATTTAATTTCTTAGTTTTTTTTAATACATTTTCAAACAATTCTATAAACCTGTTTTCACTTTGTCATTATGGGGTATTGTGATGTCATTATGGGGTATTGTGATGTCATTATGGGGTATTGTGATGTCATTATGGGGTATTGTGATGTCATTATGGGGTATTGTGATGTCATTATGGGGTATTGCGATGTCATTATGGGGTATTGTGATGTCATTATGGGGTATTGTGATGTCATTATGGGGTATTGCGATGTCATTATGGGGTATTGTGATGTCATTATGGGGTATTGTGATGTCATTATGGGGTATTGTGTGTAGATGGATGAAGGAAACAAACAGTTGAAACCATTTTAGAATGAGGAGCATTTTTTTTAGGCTGTAATGTAACAGAATGCGTCAATAGTCAAGGGGTTTGAATACTATCTGAATGTAAGAGGTCATGTAAGTCTTGTTACTGTAACCCTTGTGATAATGAAGGGTGTTTCCTAATGGATAACGATGTAATTGCAGACAGTAATGAGAGGAAATGCTGCCTACTAAGTTTCCGTCTGCTCTGCCTCTGGGACTACCTCAGAGCAGTGTTGTTTTCGAGACCACCTAAATAAAGTCAGAGTCAAGACCAAGACCGGGCGGGGGAGAGACTGAGTCAAGACGGAGACAAGGGGACCAAGACCTGGGGGGTGGGGGGACTGAGTCAAGACGGAGACAAGGGGACCAAGACCGGGTGGGGGGTGAGACTGAGTCAAGACGGAGACAAGGGGACCAAGACCGGGTGGGGGGGTGAGACTGAGTCAAGACGGGACAAGGGGACCAAGACCGGGGGTGTTGAGACTGAGTCAAGACTGAGACAAGGGGACCAAGACCGGGTGGGGGGGGTGAGACTGAGTCAAGACGGAGACAAGGGGACCAAGACCGGGGGGGTGTGAGACTGAGTCAAGACGGAGACAAGGGGACCAAGACCGGGGGAGGGTTGAGACTGAGTCGAGACGGAGACAAGGGGACCAAGACCGGGGGAGGGTTGAGACTGAGTCGAAACGGAGACAAGGGGACCAAGACCGACACCAGAAGAATGCGAGTCCAATTCAAGACTATAATTGTAATTTTGTCAAATTATCACTATCATAAGAGTTCAAAATGTGTTCCTGTATTCCTGTTTCAGATACATACAGATTCTTTAGACATTCAGAATAGTAAAACAATGCTGATGGAAAATAGAGCCACTCTACAAATGATTACTAACCCAAACACAGTGGGGACCAATGGGCCGTCTACACCTTCAGAGAGCCACTCTACAAATGATTACTAACCCAAACACAGTGGGGACCAATGGGCCGTCTACACCTTCAGAGAGCCACTCTACAACATGATTACTAACCCAAACACAGTGGGGACCAATGGGCCGTCTACACCTTCAGAGAGCCACTCTACAAATGATTACTAACCCAAACACAGTGGGGACCAATGGGCCGTCTACACCTTCAGAGAGCCACTCTACACATGATTACTAACCCAAACACAGTGGGGACCAATGGGCCGTCTACACCTTCAGAGAGCCACTCTACAAATGATTACTAACCCAAACACAGTGGGGACCAATGGGCCGTCTACACCTTCAGAGAGCCACTCTACACATGATTACTAACCCAAACACAGTGGGGACCAATGGGTCTTCTACACCTTCAGAGAGCCACTCTACACATGATTACTAACCCAAACACAGTGGGGACCAATGGGTCTTCTACACCTTCAGAGAGCCACTCTACAAATGATTACTAACCCAAACACAGTGGGGACCAATGGGCCGTCTACACCTTCAGAGAGCCACTCTACAAATGATTACTAACCCAAACACAGTGGGGACCAATGGGTCTTCTACACCTTCAGAGAGCCACTCTACAAATGATTACTAACCCAAACACAGTGGGGACCAATGGGTCGTCTACACCTTCAGAGAAGGGCTAAGGATTTATAAAATAATGATTATAATAATATAATTATAATGATCATTATATTATTATTTTTAATGATGTTCTGATTTAATCTCTTTAGTTTTTGTTGACATTAACACATTATTATTTTTAATAATGTCACAGTGCAGTAGCGAGCTGTAGTTTGCCATAGTCTAGTGTAATATTTGTGTTGTGGAGAAATGACCAGGCAGGAGACGGGAGTACAGTTAGTTTTCGTTTAGTCAAAACCCCTCGTGCTCTACAGTTCCTGGCATTCCAGTGCGCATGTGCATTTCCTATTAGGTGTAGTAACGTAACACTGCCGTAATGCATTACTGCTTAGTAACAGCACAGTAACTAATGTAAACAGATGTAGATCCCAGATACTACATCTAGCAAGCAGTGTTGCCAACTTAGCGACTTTGTTGCAGCTAGCTAGTTAACGTTAGGGTCCTCCACCAATGGCATGACATCCTCCTAGCTACTAGCTAGTTAACGTTAGGGTCCTCCGCCAATGGCATGACATCCTCCTAGCAGCTAGCTAGTTAACGTTAGGGTCCTCCACCAATGGCATGACATCCTCCTAGCAGCTAGCTAGTTAACGTTAGGGTCCTCCACCAATGGCATGACATCCTCCTAGCTACTAGCTAGTTAACGTTAGGGTCCTCCTCCAATGGCATGACATCCTCCTAGCAGCTAGCTAGTTAACGTTAGGGTCCTCCTCCAATGGCATGACATCCTCCTAGCAGCTAGCTAGTTAACGTTAGGGTCCTCCTCCAATGGCATAACATCCTCCTAGCAGCTAGCTAGTTAACGTTAGGGTCCTCCACCAATGGCATGACATCCTCCTAGCAGCTAGATAGTTAACGTTAGGGTCCTCCTCCAATGACATGACATCCTCCTAGCAGCTAGCTAGTTAACGTTAGGGTCCTCCTCCAATGACATGACATCCTCCTAGCAGCTAGCTAGTTAACGTTAGGGTCCTCCTCCAATGGCATGACATCCTCCTAGCAGCTAGCTAGTTAACGTTAGGGTCCTCCTCCAATGGCATGACATCCTCCTAGCAGCTAGCTAGTTAACGTTAGGGTCCTCCTCCAATGGCATGACATCCTCCTAGCAGCTAGCTAGTTAACGTTAGGGTCCTCCTCCAATGGCATGACATCCTCCTAGCAGCTAGCTAGTTAACGTTAGGGTCCTCCTCCAATGGCATGACATCCTCCTAGCAGCTAGCTAGTTAACGTTAGGGTCCTCCTCCAATGGCATGACATCCTCCTAGCAGCTAGCTAGTTAACGTTAGGTCCTCCTCCAATGGCATGACATCCTCCTAGCAGCTAGCTAGTTAACGTTAGGTCCTCCACCAATGGCATGACATCCTCCTAGCAGCTAGCTAGTTAACGTTAGGTCCTCCAATGGCATGACATCCTCCTAGCAGCTAGCTAGTTAACGTTAGGGTCCTCCTCCAATGGCATGACATCCTCCTAGCAGCTAGCTAGTTAACGTTAGGGTCCTCCTCCAATGGCATGACATCCTCCTAGCAGCTAGCTAGTTAACGTTAGGTCCTCCTCCAATGACATGACATCCTCCTAGCAGCTAGCTAGTTAACGTTAGGGTCCTCCTCCAATGGCATAACATCCTCCTAGCAGCTAGCTAGTTTACGTTAGGGTCCTCCTCCAATAGCATGACATCCTCCTAGCAGCTAGCTAGTTAACGTTAGGGTCCTCCTCCAATGACATGACATCCTCCTAGCAGCTAGCTAGTTAACGTTAGGGTCCTCCTCCAATGGCATGACATCCTCCTAGCAGCTAGCTAGTTAACGTTAGGGTCCTCCTCCAATGGCATGACATCCTCCTAGCAGCTAGCTAGTTAACGTTAGGGTCCTCCTCCAATGGCATGACATCCTCCTAGCAGCTAGCTAGTTAACGTTAGGGTCCTCCTCCAATGGCATGACATCCTCCTAGCAGCTAGCTAGTTACGTTAGGGTCCTCCTCCAATGGGTCCTCCCTAGCAGCTAGCAGTTAACGTTATGGCAATGCATGACATCCTCCTAGCAGCTAGCTAGTTAACGTTAGGGTCCTCCTCCAATGACATGACATCCTCCTAGCAGCTAGCTAGTTAACGTTAGGGTCCTCCTCCAATGGCATAACATCCTCCTAGCAGCTAGCTAGTTAACGTTAGGGTCCTCCTCCAATGGCATGACATCCTCCTAGCAGCTAGCTAGTTAACGTTAGGGTCCTCCTCCAACATGACATCCTCCTAGCAGCTAGCTAGTTAACGTTAGGTCCTCCTCAATGGCATGACATGACATCCTCCTAGCAGCTAGCTAGTTAACGTTAGGGTCCTCCTCCAATGGCATGACATCCTCCTAGCAGCTAGCTAGTTAACGTTAGGGTCCTCCACCAATGGCATGACATCCTCCTAGCAGCTAGCTAGTTAACGTTAGGGTCCTCCACCCTCCTCCAGCAGCTGGCAGTTAACATCCTCCTAGCAGCTAGCTAGTTAACGTTAATCCTCCTAGCAGCAGGTCCTCCTCCAATGACATGACATCCTCCTAGCAGCTAGCTAGTTAACGTTAGGGTCCTCCAATGGCATGACATCCTCCTAGCAGCTAGCTAGTTAACGTTAGGGTCCTCCTCCACCACATCCTCCTAGCAGCTAGCTAGTTAACGTTAGGGTCCTCCTCCAATGGCATGACATCCTCCTAGCAGCTAGCTAGTTAACGTTAGGTCCTCCTCCAATGGCATGACATCCTCCTAGCAGCTAGCTAGTTAACGTCCTCCTCCAAGCATGACATCCTCCTAGCCTAGCCAACGTTGGTCCTCCTCCATGGACATCCTCCTAGCAGCTAGCTAGTTAACGTTAGGTCCTCCACCAATGGCATGACATCCTCCTAGCAGCTAGCTAGTTAACGTTAGGGTCCTCCACCACATCCTCCTAGCAGCTAGCTAGTTAACGTTAGGTCCTCCTCCAATGGCATGACATCCTCCTAGCAGCTAGCTAGTTAACGTTAGGGTCCTCCTCCAATGAGCATGACATCCTCCTAGCAGCTAGCTAGTTAACGTTAGGTCCTCCTCCAATGGCATGACATCCTCCTAGCAGCTAGCTAGTTAACGTTAGGGTCCTCCAAGCTAGTTAACGTTAGGTCCTCCACCACATCCTCCTAGCAGCTAGCTAGTTAACGTTAGGTCCTCCTCCAATAGCATGACATCCTCCTAGCAGCTAGCTAGTTAACGTTAGGGTCCTCCACCACATCCTCCTAGCAGCTAGCTAGTTAACGTTAGGGTCCTCCTCCAATGGCATGACATCCTCCTAGCAGCTAGCTAGTTAACGTTAGGGTCCTCCACCAATGGCATGACATCCTCCTAGCAGCTAGCTAGTTAACGTTAGGGTCCTCCTCCAATGGCATGACATCCTCCTAGCAGCTAGCTAGTTAACGTTAGGGTCCTCCTCCAATGGCATGACATCCTCCTAGCAGCTAGCTAGTTAACGTTAGGGTCCCTCCAATCCATGACATGAGCATGACATCCTCCTCCAATGCATGACATCCTCCTAGCAGCTAGCTAGTTAACGTTAGGGTCCTCCACCACATCCTCCTAGCAGCTAGCTAGTTAACGTTAGGGTCCTCCTCCAATGGCATGACATCCTCCTAGCAGCTAGCTAGTTAACGTTAGGGTCCTCCACCAATGGCATGACATCCTCCTAGCAGCTAGCTAGTTAACGTTAGGTCCTCCTCCAATGGCATGACATCCTCCTAGCAGCTAGCTAGTTAACGTTAGGTCCTCCTCCAATGGCATGACATCCTCCTAGCAGCTAGCTAGTTAACGTTAGGGTCCTCCTCCAATGGCATGACATCCTCCTAGCAGCTAGCTAGTTAACGTTAGGGTCCTCCTCCAATGGCATGACATCCTCCTAGCAGCTAGCTAGTTAACGTTAGGGTCCTCCTAGCTAGGATGTCGGCTCTATGTGGAGGTGTAGTGGTGATTTAACAACATGCTGTGTGTGGCTGCTGTCTCTCCATCGGCTCTATGCAGGGGTGTAGTGGTGGCTGTCTCTCCATTGGCTCTATGCAGGGGTGTAGTGGTGACTGTCTCTCCATCGGCTCTATGCAGGGGTGTAGTGGTGGCTGCCTCTCCATCGGCTCTATGCAGGGGTGTAGTGATGACTGTCTCTCCATCGGCTCTATGCAGGGGTGTAGTGGTGGCTGCCTCTCCATCGGCTCTATGCGGAGGTGTAGTGGTGGCTGTCTCTCCATCGGCTCTATGCAGGGGTGTAGTGGTGGCTGTCTCTCCATCGGCTCTATGCAGGGGTGTAGTGGTGGCTGCCTCTCCATCGGCTCTATGCTGGGGTGTAGTGGTGGCTGTCTCTCCATCGGCTCTATGTGGAGGTGTAGTGGTGGCTGTCTCTCCATCGGCTCTATGCAGGGGTGTAGTGGTGGCTGGAGAAGTGGAATTTAAATTTGACAAAAAGTTCCCAAACAACGACGGAAAGGCCTTGTGTGAAAAAAATCGACGTTTTCTCATGCTTATGAGATTTTCTATAGATTTGTCTGATTTTTAATCTCAAACAAGTCCACATTGAGGCTTAAACCTGATTGGGTGAGCCTGTCAGAATCACGAACCTGTCAAAAATCACGAACCTGTCAAGAATCACAACCCTGTCAGAATCACAACAACCTGTCAGAATCACAACCCTGTCAGAATCACAACCCTGTCACAACCCTGTAATCACAACCCTGTCAGAATCACAACCCTGTCAGAACCACAACCCTGTAATCACAACCCTGTCATAATCACAGCCCTGTCAGAATCACAACCCTGTCAGAATCACAACCCTTCACAACCCTGTCAGAATCACAACCCTGTCAGTATCACAACCCTGTCAGAACCACAACCCTGTCAGTATCACAACCCTGTCACCAGTGGTGTGTATTTATGGATGCCAAGGGGATCCAGGCTTTCCACCCCAAAAAATATTTAAAGAATATTATAATAACGTGTGAGCAAAATAGCGCCCCCTCTGTCTCTCTACCTGTAGGCCATTTATCTGATGCTGTCTGCTCCAAACAAGTATGACCTCCCTTGACAACAAAAAAAATAGCATCACAATTTGCAGATCAGCATTGAGCTCAACTGTAAATGGTCCTGCAGCACCAAAGAAAAGTTTCAAGGTGAAACCAGTTTTTGGATTTGACATCACTGATATCAAATCCCTTTGAGAGCAAATGTCATTGACAGAAACAACTTGAATTGTTGCATCTCGTCGTGTTGTCCTCCGGTGGCTAACTAGCTAGCTAAAAT